>NW_020954594.1:7912558-7935456 GCF_900497805.2 Vombatus ursinus
GAAGGAAGGAAGGAAGGAAGGAAGGAAGGAAGGAAGGAAGGAAGGAAGGAAGGAGATATCAAGTCCCTGCAGTAGGAACAGGAATAGGCCCTTAGGAATACAAATGCAAAAGTGAGACATCTCTGCCCTCAAGGAGCTTATACTCTAATAGGAAGACACAGCACATATGGGGAAATAGTGGCCAAAGAAGGAAGTTTTGGTCTGGTGAATCTTCACAAGGAAGGTAAATTAAGTCATAGGGCAGTCGATTTCTCAGTCCCTTTCTAGTAGCAATGGTAGCACCAATTTGATTATTGCCCACAGAGCAAAGGGAAGCATTGAAAGAGCAGCGGAGGTACAGCACACATATGGGACAGAAAGGAAGACAACACGCTCATGCTTGGTACGCCCTGGTTTCCTGAGGGATGGCAGAAAAGAATATGCAGCATGGTCTGGAGCCAGTTAAGTAGAGTGATTTGGATGAGTTCTCCCTCACCAATCAGAACAGCTCATTCCTAGGATATAAGCTCAACACATAAGAACTGAAAGGAGAGGGAGAAGATGGTGATGGGTGTGAAGATATCACTTACCCTAAATGTAATGAGACATTAATGAAAACAAGGAAGTCTCCTGGTTGTAAAGGAATAAACCTCTTTAAACAACATGGGACATAGCAGTCTACTTGGCTAAATAACTAAAGTCTAGGGTAAAAAAAAGGGTATTTGAAAGCAGACTGATTATAGAGGAGAGAAAATGAACTTAATAGTTTGCTTTAAAAACAATAACAATGAGTTTGTCTTGTGGAAAAGTAGACCTAAAAAATAAAACCACTATTGTATCATCAACTTAAACCAAGTGAAGTTTGCCTCACATTGAAGGCTGTCTTGTCCTGGCTACTTTTCAACTTATTTGCTACTAGAAAACAAGTGACATCCTCTCTCAAACATAGGAAATGTGATCTTACTTGAAGGGTGGAGGTAGATAATGTCTTTCACCGTAAAGTCTCTGGACTGGGCAGCTTTCAGACAATCGGCCAGAAGGCTGAGGAGTAGTGCCCAGGCCAGCGCGGGC
The DNA here is from genome assembly GCF_900497805.2 of Vombatus ursinus. Lineage (NCBI taxonomy): Eukaryota > Metazoa > Chordata > Mammalia > Diprotodontia > Vombatidae > Vombatus > Vombatus ursinus. Next base: position 7,913,609 of record NW_020954594.1, read on the forward strand.
CAAGGTTCCATTGCAGACTGGGGCCTCACTCATGCAGAGATCCTGGGATCAGGTGCTCCTTATTAGTGGAGAGAAATTGCAACTGAAATACAAAGAAAGACATCCCGTGAGCACACGGCCGCCAACACACCTCAATAACCAGCATGAAAAAACCACTAGAGACTTGGCTAAGTTCCTGGCATTGGGTACAGCAAAAGAGGTTAGGAAGAGAAAAAGGACAGAGGGCACATGGGAGTGGGACGGAGAGAAGGGAGAGGCCTTCTAAGATGTAATTTTAGAGAACTCATAAAATTCCAACCCAAAATGTCTGCTTAATCAGGACTACTAAGGTTCCCTTAGTAGCCGTCACCTCTAAAATCCCATTGAGATTGTATCAGGAGAGATTGCATTTTCATGAAACCCAGCTAGTTCTACCATGGAGGCCAGGAAACAGTTGCCAGAGCGAGACAACAATTAAGCTAGTAACTAAAGTTCAGAACAATTTCCTGGCTAATGGCATGGCCCTAGCACCGCAACTGCACTTTTGCTGAGTAATCTCAGCGGCAGAAACTTAGACAGGGGAGGCTTTTAGACTTGGGAGAAAAGAAGCATGGTGGATATTGGTCCTCAAACCATGAATGTGCCATTAATCACAAGATTATTCTATTATTAGGACCAGTTTTCATTTTTAGAAAGTGGATTTAATAAAATTAAATCAAAGTAGAGTGGAAAATTTAGGCAATTATCTGGATGACAGTCTACAAACATTTTCATATAAAACGAGGACTTGAAGCTAGAGTATCTTTTTGTGGGTTTGACTTCGAGTTTTGTAATATAACAGTCCTATTATCCCTTCATCCCTTTCTTTTTCAATATGACCTAACCCATCTGTTTGCCAGTTGTCTAATTAGATTGGGAGCTACTTGAAGGTAGGGATTGTCTTCTGCCTTTTTTTTTTTTTTTATATCCCCAGCACTTAGCACAATGCCTGGTACATACTAGGTACTTATTAAGCACATTATTGTGATTTGCTCTGGGGTCTTGCACCTTCAAGCAGAAAAATAGGTCCTGTCCATATCTCCTTTTCCCTCCAACAAAAAAGCAAGGTTACCACTTTTATATATATGCAAGCACGGACTTTCAGTTTTATTTAATCTCAAAAGCGAAGTACAGAACCAGTTTCTCTAGGATGACATTTTTCTGACATGAATTTTAAATGTCTTGGGTTCAACAGGAATCCAGTTTCTTTTTATTGGCCATGAATTCTATCTTTTAATTTTAAATTTACATGACTTGTTAGAAGAAATTTAATATCTAGGATCCAAGCTCATTTTACTCATAAAGTTACTGCTTTTAAGAGAATGGTTTTTATGCCTGAGTTCTTTCTCACCTTTTTCTGTGCAAATAGGGAGTCATATTTTCACTCAATGAAATAGTGAAATTAAAGTCCCCCAAACATTAAGAGTTCTTTGAAACTGAACAGATTCAATGCTTAGCAAAGTTGTATTTTTCTATTCTTTTAAATGTTTTCTTTTCATTTACTTCTCATCATCTACTTGACAAATGGTAGTTTGGGTAGATCTTACGTGGCAAACTCCTGTCATAAAAATGGTTCTAGAGAGAATAAATAGATAAGAGATCTTTCCCACATTATTACCTGGGCTGAATTTTCCATCTCCCCTTTCCATGGGGAAAACAGGATGGGTGAGGCAATTTATTCATTAGACCCAAATAGGATTATACACACTTTCACAATGCTTATAAAATGCTATTTAGGTATACACAACACAATCTATCAGGATATTGTTAGTAAAGGCAAAACAAATGATGAACAATAATAAAAGGATTTGGAATTAGTCTAAATATAGTCATTAAAAATGTGGTCTGCAAAGAAGTATATTGTCTATGGATTTTTGCTGTCACCAGAAAACTATGCTAGATGGAATTCCAACTCCCAAATCTCACAACTGGGATTCTAGGGAAACTCATTATATAAAAGATTTTTTGAGGGGTGCTTTGATATTTTCCCTCAAGGGACACTATGTCTTTTGGATATTCTAGACATTTTGAAACTTCTATTCAATTTCTGCTCTTGAATGCATATATTATTTGAGCTTATGCCACAAATCTTTCTTACCTCCTCACAAGCAGAACTGGAGATGGGGACTCTGATTTCCACAGTTCTCTGACTTTTCATTTGTTATTTATGAGCTTTTGCAAATTGAATGCTGCTCTGATAGATTTAATTTGTGCTCCAAATTACCTTTGCATGACTTACCCAACTGCTGACTTCATTCCTATTGAGACTTGACACATTCTGAAGTAGCACCTCCCTTTTCCTCCCCATACCCTCCCACCAAAAAATAGTTCAAGGCCTATTTGGACTTCATTTTCATAGATAACTTCAATATCAGAACACAGAACACATTTATTCCAGATGTTATTTCACTTAATAGATGAGAAGAGCAAATCATAAAAGGAAGCTAGGTAGCACAGTGGATAAAGCACTGGTCCAGGAGTCAGAAAGCCTGGAGTTCAAATCTATCCTCAAACATTTGCTAGCTAAGCAAACCTGGGCATGTCACATAATCACTGCATGCCTCAGTTTCCTCATGTGTAGAACATCAAAATAGTAATAGTACCTAACTCTCAGAGTGGTTGTGAGGATAAAATGAGATGATACTTGTAAAATGCTTTTCAAACCTTAAAGCACATAAATGCTATTGATTATTAGTTGTTGCTGTTATTATGATGACGCCTGTATATTAGGGGAAATCCAACAAATTCAATGCAACAAACATCAGCTAAGCATATAACATATGGAAGGCACTAAACTAGTCCCTGGGAATTCAAAGAAAATAATTAAATACTCCATGTGGTCAAGGAGCTTACATTATATTGGAGTGATTTACTTATATGTATATAATAAGTATACACATACGTAAATACAAAATGTAATAACATGGAGGACTATGCAAAAAAGTAATGGAGGTAGAAGCCAGAGTGCTAAGTACAGAGAACAGCTAGCTGCCCAGTTTGACAACAATAGATAATGTATAAGGTAGAACAATGTGAAATAAGACTAGAAATGTAGGTAGCAGTCATGTTGTAGAGGGCTCGAGAAGGCAGGTTTAGAATTCATTATTTTATTCTAGAGGCAAAAGGGAGTCAGTGAAGGTTTTTCAATAGGACAGTGATATATTTTAGGCTATGTTTTGGCAGTTGTATCAAATCAATAAGCATCTATTCAGCACTTACCATATGCCAGACAGGCAGCTAGGTGGTGCCATAGTGCCCAGAGCACTACTCCTGAAGTCACAAAGATTCTTCTGCCCTCAGACACTTACTAGCTGTGTGACCCTGGGCAAGTCACTTAACCCTATTTGCCTCAGTTTCCTCATCTGTAAAATGAGCTGGAGAAGGAAATGGCAAACTACTCCATTATCTCTGCCAAGAAAATCCCAAATGGTCACTCAAACATGACTGAACAACAGAAAAATGTACCAGGCACTGTACTAAGCAATGGAGATGCAAAGAAAGGTCATTGAACTCAAGGAGCTCACATTCTAAAGGGTGAGATGACACGTGAGTAAGTAACTGGGCTCAGTAAGAAATATTCAGATTTGATTGAAGGTAGTATGAAAGGGAAAGACACCAGCCACTGGGGAGAGGAGGAAAGGCTTCCCATAGAATGTAGCTCTGGAGTTGAGTCAAAGCAAACCAAGGATTCTAAGAGGTACAGGTGAAGAGTGGGAGTGTTCCAGGCATGGGGGGGGGGTAGCCTGAGCAAAGGGATAGAGAATGGAGGTAGAGTATCCAGGTCAAGGAACATCAGGTAGAACCCTGTAGGTGGATTATAGAGAGTGGTGGGGGTGGGAGGTAGTGGGTGGGGAGCAAACTGTAAATTGTGGTGGAATATTATTGTGCTCTAAGAAATGACAAGCAGGATCATTTCAGAAAAACCTAGAAAGACTTGCATTAACTGATGCAAAGTAAAGTGAGCAGAACCAGGAGAACATTGTACACAGTCACAGCAATTTTGTTCAATGAAGAACTGTGAATGACTTAGCTATTCTCAGCAATACAATAATCCAAGATAATTCCAAAGGACTCGTGATGAAGCATACTATCCACCTCTAGAAAAAGAGCTGATATTGACTGAATACAGACTGAAGCATGTTGTTTTTCACTTTCTCTCTTTCATTCATTTTCTTTTGAGTCTTCTTGTACAAAATGACTAATATGTTAGTGTTTTATGTGATTGCATATGTGTAAGTTATATCTGATTGCTTACAGTCTTAGGGAGGGAGGAGGGGGAGATGGAGGAAGAGAGGAAGGGAAGGACTGAATTTGGAACTCAAAACTTAAAAAAAAACCAAATTTTAAAAATTGTTTTAAAGTGTAATTGGGGAAATATATATGTGTGTATGTACATGCATATATGCATATACATACAAACATACACATATACATACACATATAAACATATTTATGTGTGTATATACATGATTGTGTGTGTATATATGTATATGCATGTATGTGTATGTGTGTGTGTGTGTGTGTGTGTGTGTGTATATATATATATATATAATGTATGTATGTATACACACATAGATGTAAAACAGAAAAAGTAGTAAGGGTCCATGTGGTAAGGAGCTTTAAATGCCAAAGACAGGATGCTATATTTGATCCTGGAGATAACTGTAAGCCACTCATGTTTATTCATGGGAGTATTCATGGAGTATTACATGGTCAGTATTCATGGGAGTATTACATGGTCAGACCAGTACTTTTACAAAAACTATTTTGATGTGAGGATGTATTATTGTGAGGAAAGGAAACCAATTAGGACATCACCTGTGTTCTTCAATTCAGTGATACAAACCTTCTTGCTGTCCCATGAACAAGACATTCCACCTCTCGGCTCCAGGAATTTTCCCAGGGTGTCTCCCATGCTTAGAATACTCACCCCTCCTCCTTTCTACCTACTAACTTCCCTGGCTTCCTTTAAGTCCTAATTAAAATCCCATCTTTTATAGGAAGTCTTTTCCAAGCCTTTCCCCTTTTAATTTGATTGCCATCCCACTGTTAATTATATCCTATTTATCCTATGTATAGCTTCTTTGTATTATCTGCTGGTTTGTTATCTCCCCCGTTAGACTATAAATTCAAAGACTTCAGGACCCCCACATACTTTAGGACAAAACACCCAGATAACTAAAACAAACGATTTTGAGACCTAAAGAATCTGGAACACTGTCTCAGATCTTCATTTTTATTTATATAGGAAGCCTTAGTAAATTGAAAAATTAATGCTGATTACAAAACTATAAACTAATATGCTGTCAAAAAGCAAACCTCCCAAATACAATTTTTGGCCCCACATTCTTATTTCTATTTCCTTTGTCCACATTGTGTATAATGAATTGAGGTCAAAGAGAGATTCCTTGTGAATGGTGAGGTCCTCTAGATGCTTCTAATTTCAGATGACATTATACTGATTATATCAAGCCCCACAAGATTCCAGAGCCTCCTGGGAAAGTTCTGCAATCCTTCAAGATCTTGGCATGTCCATCCATACAGGGATGACCAAATAGATAAAGAATGTACATTGCTCAGATTTCAACAACAATTTGAAGGATATCTCACAGAGATTGTCCCACAATAAATATGTCTGAGACACACAGTACAGATTGACAACAAATTGGGCCCAGTGTTATACAGGAAAAAGGGACCCAGCCGGATTACTTTTCAGGAATTGCAAAGTTCAATGATTTCCCCCAAATTTCTTTTTTCTATACTAACATTTTACCAAAATTACTATGCAGCAGAAGATATGGAACACAGTTGCTGCCAAAGATTTTGAAATCAGTGCCCTACAGAAGGCCATGGAGAGAGAGACATGTGATAGGTGTGAGAAGGATGCAACATATAATCAATGAGGAATTCCAAAGAACAGGAATAAAAGACATTATTTAAAAATTGATTGAACGTAAGAAAGGATCAACAAGTCAGGTGGCAAGAATGGGGGATGTGAGGTATACAACCAGTGATCTACTAGTAACCTGGCAATGTCAGGAAAAAAAAAGATGAAGGCCTCCAACACATCAGGTCAATGCCCTCTGGTGAAGTTTTGGGAGAATATAAGCAAGAGTCAGAAAGGATAAGCAAGCATGGATGGGCTTTGAATTGTATTTTTAGAGGGAATGCCCAATTGATGAGATCACAGATTTATCTCAGTATTTGAGTACATAATGAAATAGAGCAAAAGAATTAATTAAAAAATAAATTAGCTAGGAGTTGGGTGAAAACAGAAATGCCTGCATGCTCTGTGTTAACCATAACTACTGGAGCAAAAATAAAAAACAAAAAACAAAAAAAGAATTGTATGCAAGTTTAAGATGAAGAGGCAATTTCTACAACTGTCTTAAGATGGAAATAGAAATACAGGAATTATAGTTTTTCTTGCTAAAAAGGTAACATGACCTTTCTGGATTACTAAACCTGGAAATTAGAGGTTTGTAGGTAGAAAATTACAAATGGAGATGTTTTCAAAATAGTCCTATGCTTCATAATTTGTCCAGACCCACAACAAAACCTTTGCAGCTAATTGAAGAATGGGTGTATCCAGCATGTCATTGCCCAAAAGAATACCATTTCCAGCATAAATGTTGCAAGAGACAAGTCATCATTTAACCAATGCTTAGTGTTGCTCACTTCAAAGTTGTGGGTCCCCCCTCCATTTACTACCTAGTTGACCTTCCTCCAACATTTAAACCACTATGAGGGAAAGCTCTTCATGAGAATGTGATCTTCTTGAGGGTAAGAGATGTCTTTGTCTATCTTTGTATCCCTAATATTTAGTGCAGTAGCAGACACACAGTAAACATTTAGCAAATGCTCGTTAACTAACTCACTGACCTCTAGCCCAACTTCCTTGAGTTTTTTTGTACCCCCAAAGACTTCAGATTGACTTAGAGCATTCTGTTTACCTTCATCACCCAGGAGGGGATCTCTCTTTAGTTTGTGTTAATCACCTCTAATCTGGTGATTTTATTTTTAGATTGATTCCTCCCCAATTGGGGGGGGGGCCTTCTATGTTTCCTTGTTCCATGGTACAAGTCAAAACAAATACACACACACACAAACACACACACACACACTTACCTGACATGGGTTCTTAACCTGCAGCCTATGAACTTGTTTAAAAAATTTCAATAAAATTGTTTGCCTTGATAATCCTATGCAATCCTTTTATTTTATTCATTTAAAACATCATTCTGAGAAGGGGCTCATAGACTTCACCAGAAGACCAAAGGGATCCATGACTCAATAAAAGGTTGAGAATCCCACTACCAGGAGATCACATGATGCTCAGCCATTTATCTGTAAATCTTCCTATAAGGAATGGAGATAAGGTCTCCAGTGAGGATGCTCCAAGAACGGGACAAAGCTTTCACAGAAATGGCAATGCTCCAGGGATTCGGGGGGAACCTTAATGGAAATGTATGTATTCCTGACATACAGGTAGGGAGATGTTCTATAAGTACAGGTGGAACCAGCTGTCCCATCTCCTAACTTCACAGTGAGTCTGTGAAATTCTTTCACTGGGTGTAGTGAAAAGTTTCTTTGTATGATCCTTTGATGTTTCTTAAACTGGATGGTTTTCTAATCTTTCCCAAACTTTATCTCATTACTTGGGGCCTAACTTGTAGTTTTGGCTGGTGATGCAGTTTTAATTTGCTCTGGAAATTTACTAGCTGTTCTGCTAAAAACAAAAACTAAACAGAACAACAACAACAAAGAAAAACAAAACAAAAAAAACATGCCTTGACCTCCCCTAACAGTATACCTTGAGTGGCTCCCATCCTGAGCATAGGCCAGCACTGCCAACATGGCCACAAAGCTGAGACAGTGGATGGCCCTCAGGCCTTATCTGGAGATAAGGCCTACGGTGGCCAAGATGTTCAGCGATAAACACCACATCCTCACTTCAAGGCCAAAAAGAAATGCTCTCCTCTTTGCTTTGAGACAAGGAATATTGCCCCACTCCCACCCAGATGGCAAAAGTGGGGAATGCCCTAGAAAAACCTTATATAAACCCACACTGAAACCCCCAACCAGCAGGACACTCACTGACAGTCCCTAGATTGCTTGATTGTCTCCCACTGTCAGCTGATGCCCAGAAATCTCCCTCCCCATCCTGGGATCACTTAAACCCCTGCATGGAACTCCTCTGGGCTATGTTCTTCTTCTTCCTCTTCCTTACTGCCAATTAGGTTTTGCTGTTGCTGTGCTAATGCCTCTAAAACAAATGCTGCTTACCCATCGATGGCTGCTGGTGCTTTAAGTGTCCATGTGCCACTAATAAAGCTTCCTGCAGCCACTCTTGGGGTTGGTCCTTCTTGACAGACTCCAGAGGAACCAGCTGAATGGGCAGCAGGTCAAGCTGGGGCCACAGGTACCTTCCTTTATCCATGAGCCACTGACCAGAGCTGTGACTAAGCACCCTGACCACTACACCTCTACAGATGGAGAACAGGCAGTTTTGCTACTCCCCCTCATTCATCCTGGAGTGGGCAAGAGTTAGGCCACTGGAAGGAACCTCATCATCTCTTCCCCTTAGCTCATGAACAGTTATTCTGAATAGGATCACTCAGACAAGTAACCATGCCAATATCTTGAAGAATATGGCACTGTGATTCAGGACTTGAAATGGCAGAGGGACCTTAAGGTTTAATGGGAGGGCCTCCTCCATCCCACTATACTTATAAATTGCTGACCAAAGCTGGAACTAGGCCCACATTGATATTATGATGAGCATGGCACTATGGTTCAAGATTCAAAAGCAAGGGTTGGGGTCTCAATGTCCTACATCAGCAATAGGGAATTTCTTTTCCTCTTAGAACTATGAGAGCTGACCAAGATTGTAGCCAGGGCCTCCAGCTGCTGTTATCAGGGCTAGAGTCTGAACCATGTACCACAGCAACAAAGAATCCTTCCCTCTATGATCAAGGCAAGGTCAGTGCCTTCCAGGCGATGTAATTGGTTACATCAGTAGCACTGCCACTACCAAAACACTGGGTAAACAGATGATATCCCAGGGTTTAATGGCAACTTTTAAAGGACTTCTGTCTCCAGAAGCTCTCCATGGTCTGGGTAATGTCACCCTCCCCCCCCACTCCAACCCCCACCCCATTCCTTTGCCTTTCAATGGAATTCCCAAATGAGCTCTTCTCCATATCCCAACTCTGACCTGGGTATATGCCTTGTCTTTACAACCTGATTCCCCAGATGAGAACAATCTTTTTTTTCCCTGCTCTTCTCAGATTGTTTTACTCTGCTACCTTCAGGCTATATGCCCCGACTCTTCATTCCTATCTTTCCCCCTTTTTAAATGATTTTGAGGATTTTCTAGCTCTCAATCTGATACAATGAGGCCCAGAAGCTGTCTTTCACCTTCTAAGCTGGCCTTTCTGTGCTGATGGGTTTAAAGACAGTCATTCCTTCAGCCACTAGTCTAGCTATCACTGACACTGCCCTTGTTCATGAGGTTGGCTTCTTTACCTGATGGCTCTCTGGGCATCTGAGCTTCCTCATCTCTGGAGGCTATGTGCCACCCCTCACAGCTTGGGGGTTGAAGGCACTGAAGACTAAGACTTAGAGTTCATTAGAATAGAGAGTCCAATCATGGACCTCTCAAGCAACTGATACCCTACTCCTCCCAATCAAAAGAGGTTCTTTTTTTTTCCCTCCAGTTTGGGTCTAATGACACTAAAAATAGGTGGTCTCATGAAAAGTATTCAGGAACAACACTTCGGGAATTCATGAATCAATTCCACAAGTATGTATTCATGCTCAGAATAACACATTAAGGACATTGAGCACAGGCTTTCCTCTGCTGGGTTGAAGAAGATTAATTCTGAACACATGCTAAGACTATGATAATTCATTCTTTTTTATTTTTTATTTTTTGCCTCAGCTACTTTAAAATGATTACAAGATGCTTTTCACAGTATGCCTAAAATTTGGAAGATATGTTAGAAATAATTTGACTTACAAACAAGACACCTCGTGTCATGTATCTATGAAGATATTCCACAAGAAATTGTACCAGGACCTGGGAACTAGGGAAAGGGAAGAGAATAAGCATGCAGATAGTGTCTACTATGTGAGGCATTTTGTTAAGTACTTCTAAAAATATCAACTTATTTGATTCTCACTGCAAATCTGCAAGGAGGAGCTGTTACTAATCCCATTTTACATTTGAGGAAACTGAGGTAAACAGAGGTTAAGTAAGTTGTGTCCAGGGTCACACAACTAGTAAGTGTCTAAGGCCATATTTGAACTCAGGTCTTCCTGACTCTAGGCTCAGTGCTCTATCCACTGAGCCACCTAGCTGCCTAAAGGATCTAACTAGGAGAGCAGTTTAGAGGATAGAAATTAAGTAATCAAACATTCACCAAAATAACACAAGTTGGTCAAAAGTCTGTGGTCAAAAGTCTGCGCAACTTGTCAGGAACTAGAAAATAAATGGAGGCGGAGGCAAGATGGTGGAGTAAAAACAGTGACTTGCTTGAGCTCTCCCCCAAACCCCTTCAAATACCTATAAAAAATAACTCTAAACAAATTCTAAAGCAGCAGAATCCACAAAAAGACAGAGTGAAACAAATTTCCAGCCAAAGACAGCCTGGATGGTTGATCAGAAAGGTATATAGAGGAAAAGACCAGAACTGAATAGAAAATTTGACTTTCAAATACGAGACTCAAGTGAAACATGGAAGAGGTAAACAGGAAAGAGAAATCATAAGAGACTTATTAAAGTTGAACTGTTTACATTCCTGCAGGGAAAGATGATATTTGTAACTCATGAGACCTTTGTCAGTATTAGGGTAGTGGGAGGGAAAAAATTATATGTATGTGTAGATAGATAGATAGATAGATAGAGGGCACAGGGTGAGTTGAAGATGAAGGGGTGATATCTGGAAAATAAAATTAAGGGGTAAGAGAGGATTATACTGGGAGAAGGAGAAAGGGAGAAGTAGAATGAGGTAAAATATCTCACATGAAACAGACAAGAAAATGCTTTTACAGTGGAGGGGAAAAGCGGGAAGATGAAAGGGAATGAGTGAAACTTATTCTCATAGAATTTGGCTTAAGGAGGGAATAACATACACAATGGGGTATGGAAATCTATCTTACCTACCGGAAAATAAGGGGGGAAGGGGACAAGAGAGTAGGGTGTTGATAGAGGGGAGGGCAGATTGGGGGAAAGGATAATCAAAAGCAAACACTTCTGAGGAGGGACAGGGTCAAAAGAGAGAATAGAATAAATGGGGGGTAGGATAGGATGAAGGGAAATACACGTAGTTTTTCACAACAGGACTACTATGGAAGTGTTTTGCCTGACTACACATCTATTACCTGTGTCGAGATGCTTGCCTTTTCAATGAGGGTGGGTGGGGAGGGAGGAAGGGAGAAAATTTGGAATCCAAAGTTTTAAAAACACATATTACAAATAAAAAATAAAAAAAAACAAAACAAACAAATAAAAAAAGAAAATAAATGGAAATTGATGGGTAAGACAAAAGTCGATATGAGTATGGAGTCCAGGCAGCAAATGTACCTGTCACCATCAAGGAAACAGTAATAAGTGACTGAAATATGACCTAGCCAGAAAGCTTCATGAATATTTCCTGCTAGAGGAGGCAATAATGCTAGCTTATGGGTTGCCTAGAACCCACAAATCAGAGCATATAAATAAGGTGCAACTACTGGTACACCCGGATGGAATACGGATTGAAAGGAATTTTGAGATAGTAAAATGATGAGAACCTAACACAGCCAAGATGACCACATCAAAAATCCCATTGCCTGTTATTTGTATAGACATAGTGTGGTAGCATAAACAAAACTGGAATGAACCCAGAAAGCAAATAATTATTAGCCCATTAGATCTCACCCAGAGGAGAATTTCTAGAGTGGAGGAATACATTTTTTTTCAGGCACAGAGGTTTTCATTCTTTATAGAGATGGACCCTTACTAGCCTGATGTCCATCTGGATCTTTTCTCTACTGCCTCCTATATACTAACCCAGAAGAAAAAATATGTAAGTGGATGAATGACATGGGTTCTAGACTATGAACTTTAAATACCTTTTTTTAAAGGACTGAACAAGAGGAGATTGGCTCCATGTAGAGTATGAGAGACTTAGGTCAGAGAGCCATTGCCTGCCAGAGACAGCTAGAAAATACTAGTGACATTCTCAGGAGACTCTGTAATCTCCTTATCCAGAGTCATTTCACAGCAGAACATTTTCTTATCTGGCTAGGTCAGTGTGGCGTTTACCATCACTTGGATTTGCGAGGTTTATTTCTCCAGAACTGTTATTTCTTCCTAGGTACTATGCCTATAATTCAGGTAAGTTGCCACCAGTACCAAGTGGCACCCTAGATAATAAAGAAGTAAAGTGATTCCATACACCTAGTTCATTGGGACAAAAAGAATTTAACACACTTTTCTGATCAATTATGGTCATTTAAATAGCAAACCAAACTTTTTTTTTGCTAAAACAGAAAAACACAAATAATTAGTAATTGATATTTTTAAAGATATGTGTAATTTAGAGCAGGAGTTCTTAATCTTTTATGTATCATGTATCCCTCCCCCTTTGGCAGCCTATCGACTCTTTAGAATAATGTTTTCAAATAATAAAATAAAATACATAGGATTACAAAAGAAACCAATTATACCAAAATAGTTATTAATTTTTTTAACTCAGAGACCTCAGGTTAAGAACCTCTGATTTAAGATTAAAGAAGTATAAATACATGTCCTATAGTGCCTCTCTTACTAATCTTCGGTTTTTATCAGTAAGTTAGACAAATGGTCCCACTCACCCTGGCTGCTACCCAGCTCAACAGGAGCTAGATCTACTTATGTCAGGTCCCATTAGTAACATCTGCAAATACGCTGCAATTATCAGGTCTCTGACATAGACTGCTTTCTGTGAAAAGGGATTGAAGTTATTGAAATCCTAGCCTTTACTAGAATGTACCTCTTAAATTACAGCTAAACAAAACATTACTGGATTTTAAAACAGAAATATAAATTTATTTCTGTACAAATGCTTGGTCCTTCTTAGTAGTAGGAGAAGACCTGGTATTGCAAAAAGATGGCTGTGTTTGGAGCGAGAGGCTCTGGGTTCAGATCATAGCTTGTATCCTGTGTGACCTAGGACAAGTCAATTCACATGTTTAGGATTTACTTTCCTCACCTGCACAACATTGGAGCTGGATGAAGGTCCCTTTTAGCTCTCTATGATCCTTTGCCCTCTTAAGATCCAATCCAGCCCTAAGCGTTTAAATTTTGAGCTACTTGTATAATAGGTCTGATGTATCTTGTATCATTGGAACAAAAACTCTAAAGATTTGTCTAATTTATTTATAAGCATCTATAAATAACGGTTATTAAAGAAAGAAATTATTATCCTATAACACTATTCAGACAAAAACAGCTACAACATCTAAGAGGGATGTCCTTCATAATAAAGTACATTCTTTTTTTTCTTTTCATCTATGTTAACTCCCTCCCTATAAAAAATACTTTACTAGCTGTTTGGGGGTAACAAAATGTAGGCTTTGAGACTGGCTCTTCTAGCTAACTACTGATAGTGGAAATGGGCATCTGACATTTTGATCCCTTCCTTCTTCTAATCCTCTGTTTTGTTGTAGTTGTTTCCCTTCCTTGTTTTCCAACCCTACATCCTCTGATTTAAACTGTATCAAGTTTATAATTCCTTATACAGCTTCTTAAATAAAGGAAAGGCACCATGTAGATGTAGCAAATATACAAGGTCCATTTACTGAAGGACCTGGCACAGTGTCCAGGATGATGCCTTGAATACAATACATGCTTAATAAATGTTGAGTAAATGAATGGACGGTCTAAGAAGAACATCTGGCCATCTGTATAAAGGGAAAGCTTATTAATGACATTAAATATTGCATTATGCTAAATTATTTTTTCAAGAATGCTTATCCACCTACCTCTGGATTATATTTACCAGATAACTGGTTGAGAATGGCCATAGAACCAAGAAAGACTATCTTAAGTGGCTTGTGTGGGGAATAAACTCATGACCATGGCCTGCTTGTTATGGTGCCATATGGGCTAATTAGCCACATTCTTAATAGGTAGATATTATAGGATTGTATCACTAAAGTCTGAAGGACCCCACATTTCTTCCTGGCAAATGTAAACCATAGATTAAGATCTATAAGGGGACTTAAGTCCCCCTTGGCCTGACCTCCTAATGTTACAGATGAAGAGACTTTGGCTCAGAGAAATTATGGGCCTTGTCCAAGATAGTGACAGAGGCAGAATTTGAACCCAATCCAAGGCATCTGGTTTATAATTTGGTGCTTTTTCCATTGTACATGTTGATAGCAAAAAAACAAAAACAAACAAAAAAAACCTCACCAAAAACAAAACCAAACAACAAAAAGAGGCTGTAAGGGGGAGAAAACTATTTGCTTCTTTGATTTTCTCCCTCACTAGACAGGATTCTAGTGAATCTGTGGATCATATGGGGAAAGCAACTGCTAGAGGCCCATGACTCACAATACCAAGTACTAGACAGAATCCCCTGGACTAGTGGTCTCCAAAGTGGAGGCCAGGGCTTCCTGGGGGAACAACTCTAAATGGAAGGACCCCAAAGGATATGTGACCAACCAATAAAAGGGTGGAAAGATAAGTCTCCTTTCACATACCCCTCCCCAGCCCCTATAGCCAAACGTGGGCTGTCTCCAATAACTACATGTCTTTTACCAATAATCCTCTCTTGCTCTTTCTTTTTCCACCTCTGGCTGTAAGTGTCATTCCCCTGGCTGCGGGGCTCTCAAGGAGGTAATAAACTGATCCAACCGTAACTACAGTCACTACTAGGCAAAATTCCCACTGCAATCCATTCTCTACACAGCTGCTAAAGTGATTTCCCCAAAGTACAAGTCTGATCATGTCACTTTCCTAACCCAATACACTCCAGTGGTTCCCTAATGGGTAGGATCAACTATAATTTCATCTTTACCTTCCCCTTTTCAATTTCTATTTTTGTAGAATTATAACATAGATAATTACTTGTAGATATTACATATATATAATTTACAAATAAGTAGATATATAATGGGAGTGCACGCCCAAAACTTTTGAAAACCACTACTGATTCCAGAGATTTTTAGACAGATGAATCATCCTGGGACTATGATCCAAACTGAAAAGTTCTTAGATTAAGCCAGGACCCATCTTGGCTTTACCCTTACTAGACCAGGTCTTTTGTGACAAACCTAAAGCCATAGCCATCCTCGGCTTTCTAGTAGCTCTTTGTCTCTAAAATCACTCCCAAGGTATGAACCTAGTGATATTGAATTCTCCCACACATCAGATGTTTTAACTGGGGTTGGCGCCAGGCGGAGTAGGGTATCCAGTGGACTAGCTCATTTTCATTATGGTGAGCACTGCAATAAATAGTGTTATTTATTTCTTCTCTCTATAGGAATCTTGGCTCCTTGAGGAAGAAGAAAAGAGCAGGGCCAGTTGCCCCAAGGGACTATGGTCTTAGAGTACAGGAAGAGACTAGCAAAGAACAAGAGGGGTAATAAGACTTCTGTTCCACTCAAAATCAGAATCTCTTTACTATTGGGCACAAGACATTCTTATGTTCTTCTGCAACTTGGGACTAGAATTGCAGATTCTTATGGCTTGGAAGAAACATTAACTCTAACCTTGTTTGAATAAAATCTCTGCACCAAAAACAGCAAGTAATCCAGCCTTTACTTGAAAATCTCAAGTGAGAGGGAATCTACTACCTCTGTCTTTCCTAAAATGTAGCCTCCAGAGCTGAACAATATTCTAGATATTATTTGACAATGGCAGAGTAAAGAAGTTGAGCCACTTTCTTATTTCAACAAAGAGGAAACTGAGCCTCAGAATGGTCAATTGATCCCCTTCAGGTCATATAGGTAGAAAGCAGAAGAGCTAGATTCAAACCCAGGTCCTTTGATTCCATATCCACTATTCTTTCTACTATATCATGCTATCCTTATATGATGATATGATATCATACTCAATGGGTCTTGAGTAGAGCACAAAGCTTCTGACTGCCATGTCCCAAGATGCTAAGTAGGTGTATATACTATGGCTAAATGGAATTTGGATTCAAATGCTTCTTTCCTACATCAAGTCATTCCACATATAGCACTTAATAACAGCCCGGAACATTCAGTGTCTGTAATGGGTTATGGCCTATTCTGGTGAGATGAGGACAGAACAGTCCACCTTCATTGATCAAACATTATTTGAGTGAGTGCCTAGTCTGGCAATGATAAATAGATATGGTGCCTTCCCTCATGGAGCTGATAGTCCAGAAGGGGAAATAAAACATGTATATAAAATTACTTGAAAATATGAACTAATTTATCTCTTTTTTCCTTACATAATGGTCTCAGTAAGGATATTAGGAATCATAAGAAAGCAATAATAGATTACTTTCTTCCTAATAACCAGTTGAGCTTAGCCTCATTGAGATAATGTTTTTATGAAAAATCATAATTTTAAAACACTAGGGAAATGGGCTTGGATGAGGCTTCATGGGGTGGGGAATGCAGCAGGGGAGCAGGCATTTTGGGTAGCCTGAAGATATTGAATCCCTGGGATATGGGAAAGAGGATTCTTAGAAAGGGATGGAGGAAGGTATCTAAAAGAAAACTTTACTTGGTTCAAAATTTTGCATAAGTCCAGGAAATGACTTTTAAGATCCTTTCTAACTCTGGAATTTTATGAAATTTTGCCTAGGGCTACCCCGCTTCAGAGGAGAATAATGAAGATGATCACACTTTGGCTTTTGTAACATCAGTTTTGAGATATGCATAGCACATGAAATAATTTATTAGACCTGAGTCCTCCCCCTACCCTGAGAAACTACTTCGTATATATTTTGTATTTAATTTTCTGTGTCCATATAGTACCCTCCTTCCTTCCTCCCACCCACAATAGTAAGCTTTTTGAGGGCAGGGATGATTTTGTTTTGCTTTTTCTTACATTCCCTGTGCTTGGTACAATGGTTGGTACATAGTAGGTACTTTAAAAAATGTTATTCAATGAATATCATTGAACACAGTTACACTTATTTTATTGCTTTACAGTTATAAAACACTTTAAATAAAATATTTCAGATCAATTCAACAAAGATTTAATAAGTCTCTCTTATGCTCTATAAGACAGTATGCAAGTATTAATATTTCCATTTTCTAGATGAAGAAATTGAGGTTAAGAGAGGAAAAAATGACTTGTCTGAGGTAAGTGGTAAAGATTTAAATTTAGGTCTTTGTGACTTTCAAACCCAGATCTCTTTTTATTATTTTACTACTCTGTTTCCTTGAAAGTATTACTGGCTTCGTTGTTCATTTGTTCAGTCATGTTCAACGCTTTGTGACCCCATGGACCATAGCACACCAGGCCCTTCTGTCCTCCACTGTCTCCCGAAGTCTGTCCAAGTTCATGTTCATTGCTTCCATGACACTATCTATCCATCTCGTCCTCTGCCATCCTCTTCTCCTTCTGCCTTAAATCAATATCAGGGTCTTTTCCAATGCATTTATGTGTACAGTCAAATCCCGCCTCTGCTACTTATTGCCTGAGTTTTGTACAAAACACTAACTTTTCTGGGTCAGTTTCCTAATCTGTAAAGGGAGGGCGTTTGACTAGATAATGGTTAAGGTAATTTCCAACCATAAATTATGTGATCCTATCATTCTAATTATGAAGCAACTAAAATTCCAGGCCTCTGAGAAAAGGATTAGTAATAAAAACAGCATCATGGCTTTCAGCCAAACCTAGCCTCCAACTCTAGCTGCCAGGCAGACTAAGGCTATAAACAATCAATCTGTGAGAATTTTGGTATTTAGCTGAATCTCCTGAAGACCTGATTAGCTGCAGAAATTTTATTATGTTGCTTCTTGGGGCTACTACCATGTGAACATTCTTCTGATATATAAGAAAAGTGCCTGAAACAAGAATGGGAAAACCAATAGCTACAGTTAATTTGCCTACAATCAGTGAGACGGATTCTAGTAAGCAAGTCAGAATAAACTCCACCAAGAAATCCACGGGGCACCTAGATGGTGGAATAGATAGAGCACCAGGCTTGGAATCAGAGAGACTCATCTTCCTGAGATCAAATCTGGCCTCAGACATTTACTAGCTGTATGACCCTGGGCAAGTCACTAAACCCTCTTTGCCTCAGTTCCTCATCTGTAAAATGAGCTGAAGAAGGAAATGGCAAACCACTCTAGCATTTTTGCCAAAAAAAAAAAGGGGATCATGAAGAGCTGGACACAACTGAAATGACATAAAAAGAAATCCACAGACATTGCCAGGTATCTCCAAGCTAGAGTCGACACTTTATTTTGAAACATAAGATAATTTCATTAGTCAAGAAGAAAAAAACATACTGGAGATTATAAAGGATTTATTTGAAATGATGCACCATCAATTCCTGTCAACTCTTCCGGAGAGTATGCCAATGTGACTTTTCTCTTCCCAGCTTCCATTTGCCCTGGGTCAACCTAAGCTATATGCCATCTTTCCCCACTATCATCCAAGTATTGGTATTCCCTGTGACTCTAAGACTCTTCCCTCAATGGCTCAGGGGATCAATAATAAATATCATAATAATTACCATTTATCTGGAACTTTAAGATTTGCAAAGCCCTTCATATTATTTCATTTGATGCTCACAACAATCCTGGGAGGTAAGGAGTATAGGTATTATTCTCTTCACAAATAAACTGAGATTCTGAAATGCTAAATGGTATCTCAAACTCACAGAGTCACTGGAGTTCTTGGAGATCTGTATTCAAATCTCACCTTCACTTCTAACACTTTTATCACTAAACTACACACACTGACTCACAAGATGGGTGTCATTTGAGTGGGATTGAGCGAGGGAACTTCTCTGGGCAACTGCTGTCCTTTGAGATAATGTCAAGTTGATTTTATCTCCTATAGGACCTCAAGAAGATAACCTTCTGATTCTTCATCAAAGGGTTTTCTGAATTATAGCACCTTATACCTCAATCAGTAAATGTTTACTAAGCACCTGCCATGGGTTGGACGCTGTTCTCTAAGTACTTTGCCTTAACAAATTATGACAAGAAGTACAATCCCCACCTAATTGGTAGAGAGTTGGCCCCGCCCCGACACAAACTGGCTGTATGACCCTGGTCAAATCTGAGTTCTCTAGGCAACTCTCTGTAAGTTGGTAAAGTCTCTGGACCCCTTCCCAGAATAATGGTTTTGAACACATAGAATAAAATACATAGGATTACAAAGGAAAACAATTGTACTGAAAATAAAGGGGTATTTTTTTCCATACAAGTTAATATACCCCCTCAGGAAATTTCTATTCCTGTGAGTTCCCTATACCAATGAAATCCCCTATAGGCCAGGCATTGTACTAAGTGCAGGGGACACAAAAGAAAGGGAGGAGATAATTCTAGCCTTCAAACTTACCTTGTATCAAGTGAAAAAGAGATCATCGATGTAAAAGTACTTTGAAAGCTATATGATTGCAGTAAAATTATTTCTCTGAGAAGCTTTAGGGCATATGAACAACAGAAAATATGTGTAATTATCATACTTTTAGAAAAACAGAAAAAAACAAGCAATACATTAAAGTAGGCAGGAGGGCTAGCAGATCCAAAGATAAATAACTTCTCTTCTGATTAGGCTTTAGCTCTAGCTCCTTGAAGACTAAGAGGGAACCATGATCAGGAGCCATCTAATTAATCTCTATTTTTCAAAAAGCATACTAATTGCCTTAGAGTGTGTGTGGAAAGCATACTAAATTCTTTCAGTTATCTGTGTCTGTGGAAATCCTTTCTGTTCCTACCCTATGCCCACCACCTAGGTATCACCATGTACCTGGAAGTTGCTTATTCAAATTACAGGAATTTAGAGGAAATAAATTGCCTCACATGAGCTCAACCCTAATCCACTAAAGGAGGAAATGGCAAACCACTTCAGTATCTTTGTCAAGAAAACCCTATGAACACAATGTCCATGGGGTCACAAAAAGTCAGGTATGACTGAACAACAAAACATTTAATTGGGTTCAACACTTATTAAACTCTTTCTATATACCACTAGATGGCTCAGTGGATAGAGCTCTGGGCCTGGAGTCAGGAAGACATGAGTTAAAATTTGGCCTTGTGACCCTGGGCAAGTCAATTAAACTCTGTTTGCCTTACTCCACTAAAGAAAGAAATGGCAAACCACTTCAGTACCTTTGTCAAGAAAACCCCATAGAGTCACAAAAAGTCAGATATGACTGAACAACAACAAAATATACAGAGCGTGTTACTCACTAAACATCTGAGTATAGTCAATGTTTAAATAACCCATTGTCCTTGGCTTTACACAGCTTAGGGTATGAGAGGAAAGGAGTATGATAATTACATGAATAAATATATGTAGCCAGGGCTGTGGTGGTACACTTCTGTAATCCCTGCTCAGGTTGGATCCTTGAGTTTGGGAGTTCAGGGGTGAAATAGGGTTGAAGCCATGTAGGTGTCCCTGCAAAGTTCTGTGCCAATATGAGGAAGCCCCTAGGAGCAGGTGGGGAGAGAGGTAGTAGGCTGCCCAAGAAGAGGCGAACCATCCATGGTCAGAAAAAACAGACTCACTTAATGCTGACATTGGCCTGTGAGCAGCTGTTGTGCTTCTGGCCTGGACAAGAGAGGGAGACTCAGTCTCAAAACAAAAGAATGTACGTGATAAGTATATAGAAGATGTATGATTCAATTCAACTTAACAATTTTTTTTTTCATGTATCTGAAAGTATCCGCTTAGGAAGACTTCTCAGAGGAAGTACCTTTTGAGTTAGGCTTTAAAAGAAGGACAGGAATTCAACAGATAGGGAGGAGGAATCAGGGAGAAAGGTAAGGGGAGACCATTTCAGTTAAAGCAATAGAATGAGCAAAAACACAGAGGCCAGAAAGTATAAGATATGTACAGATGATAGTAAGTAATTCAATTTGGATGGAACCTATAGTATTTAGTATAAGGGTGGCATCAGATTGTGGAGAGCCTTGAATGCCCAAAAGAAAAAGGAATTCAAACTATACTCAGTAGACAATGGGGAGACATTGAAAAACTTTAAGTGGAATGGCATGATCGTAAGATGGAAAGTCACATGACAAGTTCTCTGTATAAGGAAGAAGTATGATGACACGGTGAAGGATAGTTTGGAAGGGATTGATAAAAGAGGCTGGAAAACCTATTAGAAGTCTACTGGAACATTCCAGGAAGATGGTAATAAAGGTAATAAAGGCTAGGGTAGCGGCAGTCAGAAGAAAAGAAGACTAGAATGGACAAGAGAAATACTGCTAAAATGGAATCAACAGGACTGAAGACTGGTTCGATAACTCAAAGTAAGAAGAAGAAAAAAGTGTAACGGGGGCTGGGTTCCCTGAAGGAAACATATGCGTACTTTCCATTTCATATCACTAGCTTCCCCATGGTGCTGGAGGGGAAAAGGTAATAGAATGATGATGCTCATGACTAATCTTACCATATGCCCCAATATTAGCACTAGACTCCATCATCTGTTTACTACTTTGAGTTTGATGGGGCAGGACAGGTAGAAGAGATAAACAGAAAGCCAGGTCCCTAAGGGGAGAAAAAATATATATGTGTATGTGTGTATGTATATATATGTATATATATATACACATACATATATACATATACATACATATATACATATACATACATATACATATACATACATATACATATACATATACATATA
>NW_020954594.1:7935556-7960509 GCF_900497805.2 Vombatus ursinus
ATATATATATATATATATATATACAGAGAGAGAGAGAGAGAGAGAATAGACCTGGAATAGAATAGAAGAGAATAGAAGAGACCTGGAAAAGTCTAGAACATGAGGAACTGCTGAGAGAAGGCAGGCCTGGGGGGACTAGGAAAAACATAAGGACCCTGAATACCAAGAAAAAGTAGAGAGGGATGATTCACCAAAAGACAACCTTTACTTACTTAACAATGTTGCCTAAGGCAATTCTTGTGACAGGAAGGATACTGGGGAGTGAAGAAGAGAAGAAAAATAAAGCAAAAATCAAGGGCTTTCATCCCTTAGGAAAAGTTTCAAATGCTTCTTCTACTGTACATGTCAGTTTTATGAGTAACACCATAACACATCTTGTCAACTGGCCCCGCAGCAGACAACATTGAGATATTCTCCATACTGCCTTAATTAAGTGAGGACAATTAAACAGTCAAACTTAATCAGTGTACAAATTACTCAGCTAGGTTTTGACCATCTAATCTTCCAGTTGCTAATTATAAAAGCCAGAGTTTTTGAAGCTTACTGAGGGAGGAGCTGGGCAGGAAGTACGCCTAAAAAAATGACTGCATGCACGCCTCTTCAATAACATTCAAAGAGATTTCCCTGGGCCTCCCAGTTCCTTAGCTGTGGCATCCCTGAAGTGGTTTTTATTCTTCAGAATGGAGGGAATTTCTCATTTCTTGTGTGTGTGTGTGTATGTGAACATAAATGTGTTTATATATACGGGGGGGGAGACAAAGACAGGAGAGAGAAAAAGAGAAAAAGAAAGGAGCTAGAGAGAGGAGTGGAGAGGAGAAGAAAGCATGTTTATGGATTAACTGATTCAGTAATGTGCTGTGCATGGATTAAATTCAATTCCACAAATATTTATTAAGCACCTAAAATGTGCTGGTTACTAGGGATATCAAGAGCAAAAAAAATCCCAGGCTCTTCCCTTAAGGGGAGAGGCTCTAATAGGAGACATAAGACATATACATAAATAGTTATGATGTAAGAATTAGAAAGGGCCTGGTTTAACCACCAAATATCACCCCTATAATTAACTTGAAAAGAGAAAATTTCTCAAAGTTGTTTGTCCAGGGAACAAGACAATTGTGCTCATGTTTGTTGTTTCAATTATTTCTTTGGTGAGTTTTTGAGAATTTAAGATCTACTGTCATTATAGGTGGGTAATATGGTTGAAGGAATGATAGTTATTGTTGGATTATAACTTTCATAACTTTGTTCAATGATTCTCTGATGATTACTATCAAGAGATACACAAACTAGTGAGATAGATATGCTTGTCAATGGTGTTTGCTGCTGTCACAGGAGATGCCCAGCACTGGAGCCGAGTAGAAGAGGGATTCCCTATAAATAGGGGCATCCCCTAAGATGTTCTTGTTTACAAGTGACATTTTTCATCAAGCCACAGAACACTGTAAATCCTAAACGAGATCCACAATCACATAGAGAAGTTAGGCTTTACTATCTACCCAGAGGAGAAAAAAAAATCCCTATTTTTCAGACTGCAATGTTCACAATCCCTACAATTTTCTATCAGTACACGTATCTGAGACACATAGTGCAGACAGACAATGGGCTGGGCCCAAAATTGAAGAAGCAGAAGAGATTGGGCTGGTTTGCATTTGGGAAATTATGCAGAACTTTCAACAACCCTTCATTTCTACAGCCAACAAAGTCCCTTCTTGTTAATACAAACATTTTCCCAGTGATACTTGAGAGTGAGGCCCAACAGATGGGCAACCTCTACACTCTGTGAAAACCAGTGCAATGTCAATAGAACCAGAAAAAGGGTCCATATATATTAAGGGAACTCCTCCTGAAGGATTTATATAAGGACATGAATAAGAACTGCATAGAATGAGAAGGTGTATATAGGTGTGTTCTGCACTGTTTGTGGGGAGTATCCATGTCAATGAGATCATGGATTCGTTGAAGATAGAAGATAATAAAAGATTTGGGGAATGATCAACTGGTTAAGAAGATAGTTTCTGAGAACAGAACTTGGATTTCAGGACCAAATTTTAGAAATAGTCAAGACATGGTCCTGGACAGGAATGGCGTATACCTAAAAAAAGGCTAGTAAGAATTTGACTAGAGTTTTGCAAGTCTAATCAAAAAAGTCGGGAACTGAAAACGAAGAGAGAGAGAGAAAACTGCTTTTCCAAGGCAGATACCATGAATAGTAGCTACAATATAGGAAACATAGCAATAGAGATACTCAGAAGCTTATTGGGAGACCAAAAAAAAATCTAAAATTCTAAAACCAAACAAACAAAAAACCCCCAAATCATTAACAACAAAAACAAAAACAAAAACAAAACACCAGGGGCTCAAATGCCTAAATACAATGCAGTTTTCAGCAGCAATAGAGACAAACAGTGCCCAGGCTTAAGGAAATAATAGTTCTGATGTTCACTGCCCTGGTCGAACTACATCTAAAATAGTGTGTTTAGTTATGTTTCAAGAAGGATAATGATATGCTTGAGTGAGAACAAACAGGGTGGCTAAGGGTTTGATGATCATGCTAGATGAGGAAAATGTGAAGGAACTAAGGATGTTTAGCCTGAAGAAGAAAAGATTTAGAGGCCATGCTAGCTGTCTTTCAGTATATGAAAGGCTGTCATGTGGAAGAAAATTAGACTTTTTCTTTTCTTTGTGGCCCTAGGAAGTACCAGTAAAAGCAATAATATGAAGTTGCAAAAAAAAAAAAACCAAAACCCCGCCAAAAACAGATTTAGTCTTGACACAAAGGAAAAACTTCCTAAGAAAAGCAGAAACAGTTGCTACAAAAAGGAATCTTCAAACAAAGACTGAATTGACCACTGGTCATCAGATGTTGCGAGGGGGAATTCTTGTTCAGAAGATGATTTGGGCAAGCTGGTCACTAAGAATCCTAATTCTGATATTCTGGGGGTCTCTAATGTGTTGAAACATGTGGTGAACACTTGTTCTTTTCTTATGCTCATTTCCATTCTAAATACATTGACTGCCTCATCTTGTTGCATTTCAGGGGTAAACTAAATAGCAAAAAATGAACAGAGATTTTATGGGCAAGATGGCAGCAACATTGAGGGCTGGAATATGGGACTTCATGATTTGTGACGTACTTTACGTCTATAATCTCGTTTTAGCTTCACAACGATGCCATGATGTAAACAGTGTTAAATATTATTATTCTCATTTTATAGCTAAGGAAAATGATGATGCTTGAACAATGAGGATGATGATGATAACAATAATAATAATAGCTAGCCTTTACATAGTATCTACTATGTACCAGGCACTGTGCTAAGTTGCAGAAATCACCTCATTTGATCCTCACAACAACTTTGGGAGGTAGGGACTATAATTATCCCCCTTTTAGAGCTGAGGAAACTGAGGCAAACAGAAGTTAGTTACCTTGCCCACGGTCACACACAGTCTCTGAGACCAAATGTGAATTCAAGTCTTCCTAACTCCAAGTCCAGTGCTCTATCTACTGCACCACCTAGCTGCCATGTTACTTGTGCAGGGTCATACACAATTAGTATATGGTTGAGCCAGGACTCAAACCCAGGCCTTCTTACTTTAAGTGCAGCATTCTGCTCACCATACCACTCTGCTAAAGCAATCAGTCACAGACCAAAGTTGTGGCCTCAGATTACTGACTCCTGTTGGAACCAAAGCTTTTAAAAACACAAAAACAAAAACCCAAGGTTGCTATTTGCCTAAAAATCAGCATGCCGCCACCAGATCAAACCAAGAAATCTTTACTGAATGCCTCCTGCATATCAAGATGCCATAGACATTGTGTTGAATGTCACCTTCCATTTTACAGATGGCAAGTTCTTTGGCAGGGACAAGGTGATAAGACTGGGAGATGGAATGGGAAGAAGTGGGTAAAGAAACCCTGCTTTGCACTGGAATACATCAGCAAAGGAGACTTGGTAACTTCTGTTCTTGCATACCTTCAAGAAAAGAAAGGAAAAGCCATTCCCCTGTAGATAAGTGGTCAAAGGATATAAATAGCTCTCAAAAGAATTGTGAATCATTAACAACAATATGAAAGAATGTTCTAAATAACCAGTAATAAGAAAAATGCAAATCAAAACAACTCTGAGGTTTTACCCCACACCCAGCAAGTTGTCAAAAATGGCAAAAGATGAGAATAACAATTGTTGGAGAGATTGAGGGAAATACACTGGTGCATTGTTGGTGGAACTGTGAATCAGTGCAAACATTTTGCAAAGCAATTTGAAATTATGCAAATAAAGTGACTAAGACGTCTATATAAATGACCCAGACATTCTGCTACAAGATACATACCCCAAGGAGGTCATTGATAAGAAACACCCACAGACACCAAAATGTTTATAGTAGTATTATTTTTTTTGTGGTAGCAAAGAACTGGAAACAAAGTAGATGATCATTGACTTCAGAATGGCTAAGCAAAATGTGATACGTGAATGTAATGGAATATCACTAAGCTATAAGAAATGACAGATATGATAACTACATAGAATCATGGAAAGACTTACATGAAATGATGCAGAGTAAAGTAAGCAGAGCCAAGAAAACTAAACACACACTGACTACAACCATGTAATGTGGAAAGAGTAACTACAAAACAATTAAAAATGAATGTTGCAAAATTAAAAACAACAAGCCTAACCCTAAAGAAGAGATATGAGGAGATAGCCCCACCCCTCTCCTTTGCAGGGATGGGAGGTCCATGGGTGTCAAATATTTCAAATATTTTCATATTTGTGAAATATATTGATTGTTTTCATTTCTTCATTTTTCCTTTTAAATATTCTGTTGTATGACTTCTGTTCCTTTAAAAATATATTCTGTTATATTGGATGGTTCTCTGGGAGAGCAAGAAGTAAGGAGACTAAGAGGAATTTTTGCAATGAAAAAAACAAAGACATGTGTGCGCGCGCGCGCATGTGTGTGTGTGTGTGTGTGTGTGTGTGTGTGTGTGTGTATGTGTGTGGTAGCTGGTGGTGTAGTGAATAGAGTGTTTGGCCCAGAGTCAGGAAGACCTGACTTCAAATCTCACCCATGAGTTGTGTGATCCCTTGCAAGTCACTTAACCTGTTTGCCTCAGCTTCCTCAACTGTAAAAGGGGTATAATTACACCCACTTCTAAAGGTTATTGTGAGGATCAAACGAGATAATATTTGTATAACACTTAGCACAGTGCCTAGGCACTATATGAAAGTTTGTTCCTGCTTATTCCCTTCCTTCCCTTCCCCCTTGATCACGCCCTTATGTGTCATTCTCTTCACCTTTATTTTATTCTGCGAGTTTGCCATCTTCCACTGATAACCAGAGCCCTATCTAGGTGCTGGCCAAGGCAGTCAACTATAGGAGCACAGAGAGCTAAGGAAGGGTCCTCATCTAGTCTAATCCTTCTTTGAAAAAATAAAAAACAAACAACAAAAAACAAGTAGATGAGAAAATTGAGGCTTATGAGAGGTCAATGCCCCAAATGAATCACATGGATAGTGACAGCGCGGAGATTTGAACCTGTGTCTTGGATGCCAGATTCAATACGCTTTCCACTGTGCTGGCAAATGCCAAGATCCAAGCTAATGCTTTACTTCAGGCAGGGATGAGAGAATAGTGTGATAGTTTGATTTAAGACTCCAATTTAAATATTTCACAAGTATTTCACAAGAACAAACCCAGCTCTTCCTTTGGTAGATATGTTCCCTTGAAAGTCAAATTGTTTCAGTCGTACTGTGTGGTTTTTGTTGGGGGGGTGGAGGAGAAGGGGAACTGGTTCAGTTCATAGCTCAGCAAAACAATTACTATCTGTGTTCACTTTGAGGCAGAACAAATTAGCACCGTTTATCGCGTTAGGGGCTCATGAATCAGTTTGGCTTAAGTCCCTGTGGGTGTTGGTATGGTCCTCTTGGGTCCCTTTTTCAAGAAATACATGTTAATTCCACAACGAGAACAGTGAAATATCTCCATGCAACAGTACCTCTGGGGCCTCGGAAGAGCTGTACTTAAGAAGCACACAGAGTCACATTACTCTGTGGCAGCAAGAGCTGGGGGGGTTCTTAACAGCTGGAGTAAGGGCTTCATCGATCAGAAAATCTCCAGGGGTGGCACTAGTGCCAGGGAAGAGAGGAATTGTTAACTGTGGAGAGAGAGCACGAAGGTAGAGCCTTCAAAGAAATGAGACAGAGAAGGAGAACAAAGAAGGCTGATGGTGAACAACTGGAGGAAACAGTGATTTCACTTCTGCAACTGCATCTTAAGCATAAATAATATTCATTTTATTATTAAAAAATCTAGATACCCCCTCACCCCGCCAAAAAAAAGAAACAACTTCTGTGAGGAAATCTTAGCTTTCATCACAGATGATAAAATCCAGGGGTGGGTTGTTTCATTTGTTTTTGTTTTTGTTTTTCCCTCCTCCATGGTAAAAGTATAGAGAGGTGTGTATGAG
This sequence comes from Vombatus ursinus, assembly GCF_900497805.2. NCBI lineage: Eukaryota > Metazoa > Chordata > Mammalia > Diprotodontia > Vombatidae > Vombatus > Vombatus ursinus. Next base: position 7,942,026 of record NW_020954594.1, read on the forward strand.
CCGAATGAATGGATGATCCACAAGTCACTGATGCTGTCTCTTATGTTCTGCTCCTTCTTCTGTGTCCTGCTTCACTCCCTCTTGGTCAGGAATTTTCTGGCCTCTCTTATACCTTCCATGACATTGTTGTCGTCATCATTGTCGTTGTTATCATCATCATCATCATCATTATCATCATCACAAAATCTAACATGTCGTGCTTATTAATAAGGGTTTGGAAAGTACTCTACACTTTATCTCACTTGATCCTTACAACAACCCTGGGAGGGAGCTGTTGTTTACTGCTGGGGAAACTGAGACAGATAGAGGTTAAGTGACTTGTCCAGGGTCACAAAACTAATAGTTCTGTTTTCTATCCACTGTGCCCCCTAACTGCCAGAGAGAGGGGGACAGAGACAGAGACAGAGAGATACAGAATTTATTTATTAAGTGTTGACAATGTGCCAAGCACTGGGGATTTGAATAGAAGCAAACAAGACAATCCCCACTACCAAAGAGCTTACACTGTAATGGGAGAAGATAATACATCATGGAGAGATGGAAAGGGGTGGGGGGTGTTCTGTTGTGAAGATGGCCAGAAAGTGGTGTGAAGCCCTAATTCTGGACAAAAGGTGAAAGCTCACCTATCAGAGTTGGGGGACCCAGAGACAAGGATTTAAGGTTCTGTTGGGAGGAAGATGAGGATGGTGGCCAGTGTGCCAACAAAACGGCGTAGAGATGGCTTTTTGTCGTTCAGTCATTCAGCCATGGCTGATTCTTTGTGACCCAATGGCTATAGTGTCCATGGGATTTCCTCAGCAAAGATACTGGAATGATTTGCCATTTCCTTCCTTATTAAGGCAAACAGAGGTTAAGTGACTAGTCAAAGGTCACCTCAGCTAGGTGCCTGATGCTGGACTTGCACACAGATCTTCCTTATTCCAGGCCCAGTGCTCTACCCACTGAGCCACTTAGCTGCCTCCTAGGCAAACAGAGATTAAGTGACTTGCCCAAGGTCACACACAGCTAGTAAGTATCTGAGACCGGATTTGAATCCAGGTCTTCCTGACTCCAGGTGCATCACTATATCTACTGAACTTAAAATGTTGACGTAGAACTTAAACCGTTCTTCTCTAGTCTATTATAATAACTTCCCAACTCATGGGTTTTACTGCTTCAGCATCCTTTAGAGAAGGGGCAGAGAAGGATTGCAAGAAGCAATAGGAAGAATTATCCAAAATTAGTGTGACATATTGGACTTCAGGCTTCAAGAAAGCAAAATTATATTTAGCCAGCAAATAATCTCCAAAGAAACATTTTTAGCTTTCTTATTTTTATTCTTTTTTAAAAAAAATTATCAATGTTTTGTTTTGATAGAATAGACAGTTCTCAACAAAATATGAAAATAAGACCGAGTCCAAGTTTTACAGAACAAATCCATTTATTAAGGGGATTTGTTCTGTGAAGTTTGGATTCAGTCACACGGCAGCACTTGAGGACCTAGAAGGCCACAGGTGTCCTACCCTTGCCCCAGAACAAAAAGGTGACACAGTGAATAGAGTGCTGGGGGCTGGAGTCAGGAGGATCTGAGTTCAAATCCTGCCTCAGACACTTCCTAGCTGAGTGACCCTGATCAAGTCACATAACATCTGTCTCTTTTTCCTCAACTGTAAAATGGAGATTTTAATAGAACCTACCTCACAGGGTTGTTTTAAGGATCAAATGAGATAACATTTGTAAAGTGATTAGCAGCTTAGCCTAGTGCCTAGAACTTATTTCGTCACTGTTCAGTTGTTTTTCAGTCATGTCCGACTCTTTGTGACCCCATTTGGGATTTTCTTGGCAGAGATACTAGAGTGGTTTGCCATTTCCTTCTCCAGCTCATTTTACAGGTGAAGAAACTGAGGCAAACAGGGTTAAGTGACTTGCCCAGGGTCACACAGCTAGTAAGTGTCTGCAGCATTCAGGAAGATTAGTCTTCCTGACTTCAGGCCAAGCACTCTATCCACTGTACCACTTAGCTGCCCTAAAACATAACAGGCACTTAATTAAGGCTTGTTCCCTTTCTCCCTTAGCCCAGTTAACCAAAAGGAGGGATGTATCCTTTAACTTTGATATTATGGTATTAACCTGACTTTGTTTTTGACCAGAGTTTTATTTCCTTCGAAGGTTAACTTTAGGTTGTTGCAATCTTTTATGTATATAATTTTTTCCTTAGAATTATTCTTTTAGCTCTGCTTTCATCATTGTGCATCACTTCATACCAATCTTCCCATGTTTCTCCCAATTATTCATATCCCTCACTCCTTATGGTGCAGTAATATTCCATTGTATTCTACATTGTTATTATTTTGTACAACCATTTCCCAATCACTGAGCACACATTTCTTCCAGTGTTTCATTATCACAAGTAATGCTAGTACTAACAACATTTTTGTGCAATAGACTCATTCCTTGCTGTCTGTAACCTTCTTGAAACTTTCCACTCCCAGTAGTGGAATCTCCAGGTCAAAGGGTTTGAAAAATTTAGTAACTTTCCCACAAGACAATACTCTGCTAAACACATTAATTCCTTATCTTCTACCTCCACACCTTAATAATCTGAAATAGCTCTGAAACTAAGTAAATTTATAACATCTATAATTCTTTACATGTAGGGAAAAATGTTAAAGCCTATTTTCAACTCCTCATAATAGATGAATTCTCAATTTAACAATTTCTGCATGTATCACGACGAAGAATTCTAACAAAGTCATTTGTTCTGTGAAAATTTCATCAAAAACACCATAGCTTAGACTACAAAAACACTACCTGGAACGTCCTCTCTCTAGGAGTCTAGAACACTGCTTATTCCCCCTTCTAATTCTACTTCTGAAGGACGTTGTCACCATGACTCAACTGCCTTTTCAACCTTGAATTTCCCTCAGTGCCTGGGCTCTCCTCATCCTGGAACATTCCTCTGCCATGCTGGCCCCTTTCTCCCATTGATGAGTCCCTTCCCGGGGCCTCTATTTTGGGGATGGGCCTAGGCCATCCATGTTTCATGCCCCTTCCAGCTGTGCTTTTAACTCTCCAGGCTTCACCACTGTGCCCTTACAGAGGTACCTTCCCTCCCTATCTCTTCCCCTTTCAGCTCCCTCTTATAGGTGTTCTTCCCCACCCCCAATTAGAATGTAAGCTCTTTGAGTGCAGGGGTTGTCTCTCTTTTTGCTTGTGTTTGTATCCCAAGCACTTAGCACTGTACTTGGCAAGTAGTAGGTAATATATAATTGCGTATTCCCTTCCCTCCTCCTTTGTTGCCTCTGCATGTACAGAATCAAATGCTCGTGGACTGGTTCCATTCTCCTTAAAATCACTCTGAAAAATGTTCTACAAAGTGTGAAACGTTTTAATGGCAGATCTTCAGATGGGCTTATAGATCAGAAATCTCCTGCGGGGTCTTAGAAGTTCACCAGTCCAAATCATTCGTCTTGCAGGTGAGGAAACTGAGGTTAAGTAACTTACTGAAGATCGGACAGGCAGTAAAGAATCAGCCAGAGGACTTGGAGTTTGATGGGGATTTCAGAAGCCATCCCCTCCTTCCCAACCCAGAATAAGAACCCCTCCTGATTAGCTCCCCCACAAAAGTCTATCTAGTCCTTGCTTGAGGAAGAGCCCGCTATCTTCCAAGATTGCCCAATTCTGGTTTGGAATAGTGTCAGTAGCTAGGAAGTTTCCTCATACTTGGAGTCTGACTCTGGACCTCCGTGTGACTGCCCTCCTTTATACCTAGCTCTGTTCTCTGAAGCTAGGTAGAACAAGGCTACTCCATCTTCCACGTGATAACACTTCACCTACTTGAAGGCAGGCATCCATGACTCTTTTCTCAAAGATCCAATCATATAATATTTGTAAAGTCCCTAGCACAGTGCCTGGCATATAGTAGGTGCTCAATAAATGCGTGTTCCTTTCCCCCTTTTCCAAGCCATATATTCCTAGATATTTCAACTGATATCTGCATGGTATGATTTCAAGGCTTTGACCATGCTACCGTGCTGGGCTCTAGCTTATCAATGCCCTACCTAAAATGTGGTGCTCAGAACTAAATATAATACTCCACATATGGTCCAAGCATGGCAGAACCCAGTGGAGACACCTGTCCCCATCCTGAACACCACAACTCTCTTACTGCGGCCTAAGAAGGCCTAGTTTTTTGGTCTCTCATACCACGCTGATGATTCAAGTTGAGTCAGAAGTGCATTAAAACCCTCAGATCTTTTTCACACATTCTTTTTATCCCAAGTATACAAATTTACATTAATACCTATTAAAATTAATTTTATTAGAACTGACCTAATCTTCTAGAATGTGAAGAGTTTTTTGGTATCCTGTCTTACTGTGTATTTGCCATCCCTCCCAGCTTTGTGTCATCAACAAATTTGATAAGCATATAATCTATGTCTTCCAAGCCACTGATACAAAATGTTACATAGCATAGGGCCTAGAGCAGGTCTTGGAGTCTCTCCACTAGAGACCTCCCCTCAAAGGTTTTATTGAATAATTAATAAGCATTTTTTAGGTCAATTCATTGTTAAAATAAATGTCATCTACTGCATTACCCTGATTTTCCACTAAAAAAGAAATCAGGTTAATCTGGCATAGCTTTTTCTGGATGAATTGATTCTGCCTCTCTTTGTTCACGACTTCCTTTTCTAGATGTTTCCTGACCATTGCTTCAATGATATGGTCTAGAATTTTGCTAGGAATTGAATTTGAACTTGCCAACCTACAATTTACAGATTCCACTCTTCCCCTTTTTTGAAAAACGGGGCAAGATTTGCTCTTCTCCTTTTTTTTCAATTCTAGGGGATATAGTTTGTCTGAACCATGGGTAGGGAACCTGTGGCCTCAAGGCCACATGTGACCCTCTAGGTCCTCAAGTGCAGCCCTTTGACTGAATCCAAACTTCACAAAACAAATCCCCTTAATAAAAGGATTTGTTCTGTAAAACTTGGACTCAGTCAAAAGGCTGCACCCAAGGATCTAGAAGGCCACATGTGGCCTCGAGGCTACAGGTTCCGGACCTAATGCCTTTAATTTATCAAGGGCATTCAGGTATTCTCAAAGTATTGCCTTACTTATTTTATGTTTCAATTCACTACCAACCATTTAGGTCCTATCCTTTCCAGTACAAAAGCAGCTTCCCTAAGCAGGGAAAAGAGATGCAATAGAGAGATGAGCAGCTGTCTTTTCTCTATTATTGTTTATCATTGTCCCATGTCCCCTGGGCACCACTTATCCTTTCTTTTATCTTCTTTTCCACAATATAGATTTTTTAAAAATATATTTCTGTTAGACTTAATTTTCCTCATTGGCATAAGATTATTTTGAGTTTTAGTGCTTTTTATTATTTATTCTTATTATCTTATTTTTTATTATTATACATTATATATGATTAAATATACTATTATATTTATTTGTATTATTTTATTTATTATTTATTTTATTATTAAAGGAAACAGCAAACTTTTACCTACTTTTGCTCCCATTTTCTTTGCATCTTCGTTTAAATTAATTAATCAACGAGCTCTCTGTACATCCACAAAGGTCTCCAGTCAATTTGCCTTTTGCCATCTTTTAGAAGTTATTTCTCTTTGTGTCCTCAGAATTTGATTTTTGAGATCCTCCCATCCTATCTTCCTGGATAGAATTTCATATCATGGGAACATACTTTCCCTAAACTCTTTGAAATCCATTCTTCCAAAATCTAAGGTACATGTCAAAACTATACTTAGATTTTCCTTTATTATCTGTCATGATTCTAAGACAGAAAAGTCACTTTCTCCCAAGATTCCCATTTTTTCCACTAGCTCCTCCTTACTCAACATAATCGGGTCCAGAATACCACATTCTCTCATAACATTAAGGCAAGCCAATAATTTAATATGAGGTCTTCTTTTGATAGGGAGAGTACTCCAGTAAATGTCAGGATAATTTAATTCTTTCATCACTACTATATTATGCCTGTGACAGGCCTATAGCCTATGCCCCAAACTTGACAATTTTTCTTCATTGTGTCTAGGTAACTCATAGTATATTATGATACTGCTTCTGTTTCTGCTGCCATTGATTTTCACTCAAATATGTTCTCTCCAGTGATTCCTCCCATCTCTGGTTGCTAGTTTTCCTCACTTATCTTCCTGATACACAATGCTATTCTTATCCTTCTCCCTCTTTTACCAATCTTTTTCCTTTTGAATATGATACCTTGCCAGAGCCATATTCTAATCATGGGTCTCATCCCAATAAGTCTCAGTAAGGTCTGATTTGCTTCTTTTTTTTTTCTTTATTGATAGCCATGTTTTGTTCATTCGTGTATAGACATTTGGGGCCCTAGGTATTACTCCTGGCTCCTTTCTTGGATCTTTATTTCTTTCAACCCCAATGAATTACTATCTTCTTTCTTGCCATTTTTCCTATCTTGTACCTACTCTGTGATATAGCTCAGTGGGTATACACTTGTACTTTTCTCCCTCCCTTCTTTAGGCTAAATCTCTTTTGATTGGACTTGCAAGAATTGGCAAAGAACAATCAGTACTATCTTAAAGCTATGTTTTAGAAATCCAAATCCCATTCTCAAGACCTATTCTCATTCTGTCTTTGCAAATATAATAAATGACAACCAGGGTGCAAGAGAACAAGGTAGACCAGTGGAACAGAATATCTACTGGGGTTATAAACCGTGATTCCACAGGGGCTCTTTTCATCAAAGACAGACTGAAGAGGAAAGTAACAAAAAAGACAAAAAGAACCAAGGAGATGAGAGCCAGGGTCAGCAGCTACCTCAATGTCCATGCCACCATAACTTCAATTACTAACACAGACGTCCAGAGAACTCTAAATCACAAGATGGCAAAGAAACAAAAACAGCTGAACAATCACCTGAGAATACGCCTGCTCCCCAGGCTGAGCAGGGTGGGGCTGAGAAAATGCTGGCTTACCATCTCTACCATCATCCGGTTTAGTCATCATACAAGAAGAAAGAATATCAAATTCCAGCACTAATAAGAAATGAACAAAAGATTTGGAATGGAAGATCTAAGTGCTTGTTTTTTGCTGTTAACTGGATAACAAGAATTCTGCATTACCTATGCAGCATGGGGTTTTTATTATTTTTAACCTGAAGAAGACTCTTTTTGGGAATGACAAACATATGTTTGTTTGTTTTAAAGCCTGGTTTTCTCAACACACCTTTAAAGAATTTTAAATTGTTTCATACCTGGTCATGTTGATATTTTTAAGAATCTCATTTTAAATTTGTATAAAAGTATACCTGATTAAAAAAAAAATCCATACACTGCAAGCACCTGTTAGTAAAAGTCTTTAAATAAATAAGTAAAAAAAAAGTTTACTGACGGACTGATTGCCTTGGGGAAGATAGAACATCTTTCTGTTGCTGATGTCAGGTTGACAAACAGTGTCACTACCCCGTCAGCATGGAGTCACCAACCAGCTACTAATTGTGTCTTTTGCCTCTGGCCCTTACTGGAGGTTCTCTTTCCTGAGAGCACCTGTATATTTACATCATGTTACTTGGAGCACAAACTACAGTTTTCTCTTTTATGGGTCAACCTATGCCCTTCATGGGAGAATCTCCTATCTATTCCTTAAGTCCAAGTAATCATTTTTTCTACTTTGTGTCACATTTTTCTGCTAACACAGGCAAGATTCCCTTTCATTTATTTAGATCATTTTTCATTATTTTTATCTTGAAGCCCACTTTTTAGTAAAAAATTTTTTATATAACCTGTGATTTTATTGTTATGAGAAAATGCCTCCTACTAATGCAGATCAGCAACAGCTTGGTGACTTCTAGTCTTAAAGAAGAACTTGGGATACTGCGAGGTTAAGTGACTTGCCCAGGGACACAAAGCCAGTTTGTGTCAGAGGTAGGCTTAAACCCAGGTCTAACTGATTCTAAGACCTGTTCTTTTTCTATATCACTGCTACCTTTCACCTTCTTCCAATTTACGCAAAACATTTCATTCTTCCTGTTAATCTGAAAAGTGGATTTATCAATCCCCTTTACATTCTCTTCTAAGATGAAAACCAGCCTCCACTTTGACCCTAGATAGCTGTTCCTTAGCTATCGTCAAAAGGCAAACATCATTCACTCTAGACAAGTCACTACAATTTCCTTTTGCCCTCCATTTTCACTAGAAGCATGATCCTCAGACCTTAGGCATTAATTTGGGTAGATCTTGTGGTCTAACCGAAATGGTCAACTGTTAACTACGTATGTTCACTTCAATAAGGACTCATTCATTGGTGCTTCCTGATGAGACTTTTTTTATACTTTATTCTCCCTTTCCTGAGGAGATGAGGTTAGATTGCTCAACTGCCTTTCTTTGGCAATTAGTTGCTTCCTGCAAAAGGCCAAACTGTTTTCTCACACTCAAGATAATGTATTCTCTAATCAAATTGCTGGTCTGATAACTAAATCTAGGACAAATTATGAAATGTCTTTGCATCACTTCCAGTCTGAAGGATCCTATTTGTGGCCCAGAGATTGACAATAATGAAAACTGACTACATCAATAATAGCTGCATATACAATCAGAATCTTGTCTCCTGTTGATCAACTCAAGAGCATGAAATAATAAGGATTCAATTATGTGTATATTGCTTTCCCCAGAATGTTTTTATGTTGAAATTACCTTTATCACATTTTATAGCATCCTCACCAAAAAGGAACATGAAATATAAACCAATATGAAATTTCTTTGGTTTTCCTTTTATTATTTCAAGATGTTTTCATTAAAATAGATTTATTATTTCTCATTTCTTCCTGTTTTGTCTTCCGAATTGACCAACAGTGTAACTTATTGTAAATGAATCAAAATGCCAAATTCTACTGCATGTCAGTTGTTTGCTTAGGGATTTCATAAACGAATCAGAGCTAGGAAGGACCTGAGATCATATGTTGATAGGAGCATTGATCTAGAACCGGTAGAGACCTCAGGGATCTAGTCTAATCCCTCCAGTCTACAGTTTTGGAAACCAAGGACCAAAGAATCCCCAGTAAATTTTTAAACTCAATTTGGCTTCTCTCTGCCAGTAAGTACACTGTTAGGTTATACCATCTGGCTGTTAGTTGGTGTGTGTTCAAGGAACGTCAACTCTCCTGGAGTGAGCTATAGCAAAACAGTATTAAGGTGAATTTCCTGACAATATTTCAGCATCAAATTTTAATATGTATTTCTCAGCTGTTGATCCTCTTTTTTAGCATAGATAATTGAGAATTGAATGTACCTTCAATTCAAGTCAATTTGATTTGAATCAATAAACATGTCTTAAATGTACACAGTGTTAGGCACTTACAATGCAAAGACAAAAAAAAAAAGAAATATTCCATTTCCTCTAGATGCTTACATTCACTGGGACATATGTAGTGCCTTTCTCCATAAGAGTTCAGAGTGATTTCATATATACTCTCTCATTTGTCTTTAACATTCTATGAGGTGGGTTAGGGCAGGTATATAAGCCAGATACTTCCCAATTAGTCCAGTTCCTAAAAGTTTCCCTGACAAATGCTACCAAGCTAGAAAAGACTTCACCTGGTAAAATATTATGTGTATATGTCATCCGAAGGCTAGCTTAGCTCAGTTCAGGGAGACATATCACTAGAAAGTTGGCCACAACAAGCTGCAAAGAGCATCTATGTAGGCACAGATTGGGTTTTGTTCCACACTGGGTATAAGATAGGCACCATTCTGGCTTAGTTTGAGATCAGTTGCCAACAGTCCCCAGGCAATATCTGATCTCCTTCATCTTCATGCATAATAGGAAAAAAGAAGAAATCCTTTCCCATCAGGAAGTATTATTGTAAATAATTATATTAATTACACAGTAATGACCATGTTACCAGTGAAGTCCCAGGTATTTTCATGGCTCATGGAGGATTCAATGTGGTATTCACTTCTAGGGCTTACACTGCATACCAATCAGAATAGTCAATGGCATTAGATGTTACTTCAAAGTTCACTTGAATAAGTTATCACAGAGATTTTAGTTGCCAGGATTTGGCATAGATGCATATCTTAGCCTTCAGAAGGAGAAATGTGAAATAAAACACATCACTGACTTCATTGCTCTTTCTCTTTCTCTTTTGCATTATATGTAATCAAAAGTCCAAGGCTATATTATTGATCCCTTGGCTTGACACATAATCAGCCATGTGAGACCTATCAATCAATGCGAAATAACTTGAGCATCTTCTTAGGATCATTTTTACTTGTCCCTAATGAAAACTCTAAGAGTTGAAGAAAAACCCTTTAAATCAAGCAACACTGAAGAGCAGAATAAGCTAAGAGAGAAATGCAGTGACAAGAGAACACAGCAATCCCCTCATTTTATAGTTAATGAAATGAAGGTCAAGACAAGAGAACTGTATTTCCATAAATCTATATCCCAACCTTCGAAATCTTGAAAGAGTTTGAGGCAAATGTCCAGGGAGAGTAGGACAGCAGAATCTCAGAACCAGAAAGGACCTTTGAAGTCACCTAGTACAACCCCTTTCCCAAAGCATGAATTATTTCTGTGACATCTTTGACAAGGAGTCATCCAGCATCTGTTTGAAGACCACCTTCAATGGCATAGAGCCCACACCTCACCAAAGCATCCCATTCAGTGTTCTGACAGTTCTAATAGAAGTCTTCTGCTATGTTAAACCAAAATCTGCTTTCTGGTAAGTTCCATCCACTGGGCTTAGTTCTTCCCTCTGGAGCCTAGAAAAAAAAAACCCCAACTAATAGAATTTCTCTTCTGTATGAAAATCCTTCAGATATTTAAAGATGGTGATCATTTTCCTATCCTCTTCTACGAGAAAAACATTACCATTCTCAAACAGCATGGTATTCTTTTAAAACTAGGTTTAGTACTGCTGATGTGTAGAGCTTCCTGTACTAGTTCCCTGGTTCTGTCATCTTTCCTTGGGAGCTCCCCAGACCAATTAAGGATTTCACAGATTATCACAATACTACTTTGCCTTTTAAATAAATTAGATCCTTTACATGGCCTAAAAACAGGGTCAATTGTTGATCTCCAATCTCTCATATCAACATTTTAAAATGACTAATATAGTATTTGTTGCAGAGAATTATAATGAAATTGGTCCACATGAATATAATGCCATTTACACTCCAAATACTTCAAAACCTCTGGGACTGCATTAGAGTAGGGACTCTCTTAACGAATAGAGATTGCAACCTATCTGCACCTTAATCAATATTTCCATGAGTTCTTGTGGCCTAAAAAAAAATTTACCACCTGATAACCAACCTTTTGATGATGAACCTCTCAAAACATAGCTAATCTGTTCCTCGTATGGCAATCCATTACTAGGCTGGTAATCAAAAGACATCATTTTATCTGGTAAAATCTGCCAGCATCTGTGATACTCTGGCATAGCAAAAGACTATCAGAACTAGAGATATCATCACCTTCAAACTCTCCATATCAGCAGTACTAAACCTAGTTTTAAAAGAATAGAGGATGGGTTAGTGTAATGGTAAAGCTCTAAATGGGAGTCAAGAGATTTGGATTCTAATTGCAGCTCTGCTACTAATTAATTATGTGATCATGGGCAATTCACATAGTCTTTGCAGACCTTCATTTCATTAACTATAAAATGAGGGGATTGGGTTAAACTATTTGAAGGGTCATTTCTAAATTTTATGAAAAATGAAATCTAGAATAAAAGGAAATTATGTAGGATTTTATTTATATAAAGGTGACTACTGAATGAGTAGTTGTTTTCAAATACATTACATATGTTATAACCACAGTGAAGAAGAAAAGTTCTTAGGATATCATTTCCTATAATACTTGGAGCCCAGAAAACATCAATACTTTGGAGGAATTCCCTGGATATTATTTTCAGGAGACTGTGATCCTGAGTGGTGGCATTACCAGGCAAGACCTCTGATGGGTGGGGAGTATCCTTAATGGTAGGAGCTTTAAAAAAGAACAGAAGGGTTGTTGATGGTAGAGAGGTTGAGAGGTGGAGCCAGGGTGGAGGTGGAGGCTGAATTCAGCAGAAGAGAAGGAAAAAGGCTGTGTGGCTAATTCTGTAATCGCGTCCATGAAACACAGAAGTAACACTAGGAACAAAAATAACAATAATAATAGATCATGATGATGATGATGATGATAGCATTTACACAATGCTTTAAGGTTGCAAAGTGCTTTAAAAATATAACCAAAAAAAAAATAGAAGTACAAACAGAAACCTGAGGGATCTGGAGCAAGTGCAAGGGTGGGGAACCTGTGGCCTCAAGGCCACATGGGGCCCTCTAGGTCCTCAAGTGCAGCCCTTTGACTAAATCCAAATTTCACAGAACAAATCCCCTTAATAAAAGGATTTGTTCTGCAAAACTAGGACTCAGTCAAAAGGCCGCACCCAAGGACCTAGAAGGCCCCATGTGGCCTCAAAGCCGAGGCCACAGGTTCCCTACCCTACAGCTATTAGGAGAATGCACTTAGTAGACTGCAGCAAATCTCCATGTTTTCTACCAAGACAAAGCTGAGCAGAATTGGAAAGCCTGACTCTTTTCTCCACCTCATTTCCCCACATAAGATAGTTTCTTCACCACTGTGTGAGTTTTTGAGGGAGAAAGTGTTCATTTATGTATGAGGGCTGAGAATGATTCTACTACTTGATTTCCTGTTATTTACCTTGCTATTGTCTCCACTTTGGCTCTTTGATTTGAGTCTTTACTGGTCTATAACAGATTGTGTAATGGAATGGGGGCTTGAACCATATGTGCTTAAATAGAATGACCCTAAAATACTCCATATCAAACCTGAAGCTAGCAAGAGATTCCAGAGGTGAAGAGGACACAAGCGCCCATGTGGGATGTTCAGACCTCCCAACAGTATCAACTGCAGTAGATCAGAAACTTTGTCAGGTCCTACTACACTTGCAGGGCTTGTTTTGATTATAGGCCCAGTAATGGATTGCTATCTGGGGAATAGCCTAATTAAATTTTGAGAGGTTCATCATCAAAAGGTTATTCATCAGGCAGTGAATTTTGGGAGGCACATGAACTCATGAAACCATCTATTAAAAGTCTAGATGGGCTTCAAGCTCTGTGAGTAGAGAGAGTTCCCCACACTCATGAAATCCCAGGTCTTTTGAAGTATTTGGAGTGAAAGTGATCAGATATCTACATCTACTGATTTCATTACAATCCTCTGCAACATGTATTGTGTAGGATCGTTTCAAATGCTAATGTGAGAGTCCCAGGGACTCATGGAAAAAGGCTCATTTTTAAAAATAAGTAATGGCTTTCTATAAAAGATTTCCTTCTCCATCTAGAGAAATTGGGGTATCTGTCAGTTTCCTGGATACAGCCTCACTGAGGAATGAAATGACATCATAGAAAATTAGGGTCGAAGAAAAAAAAAGTGTCTATTTCTGACTTTTGAAACAGAAGTTCTTAAGTACTCTTGTTATTCCAGTCAGAAAACGTGACAGGATACAGTGATTGCAGCATTTTTTTTTTTTTTTGTGGATTGCCAACCAAGCAGGCCGCTTTTCAAAGACAGACTTTTTGTAATAGCCCCCACCTCCATTGTCAGTTCTGAAGTAAGCATTTCATGGTTCACTTTGGTACCACATGGTTTCAACATTAATAATCAAACAGCCCCACAATGAAAAGCTAACGTTCCCCACACATCTACTTTTGCCATACCTTTAAACAGTCTTCACTTCAAAGTCCCACAAGCTAATAGATGGTAATAGATTCCATTAGAAAGACTGTTGGTCAGAAAACTTTTACAATTTCATCCAGTGTTTAGCAGTCGGAACTAATCTCATCTCTCACAGTGGAGATCAACCGAGGTAGGCTCAACAACAAGATAGGTTTCTAGATCCCTTAATCTCCATCAGACTTGTGTGTAATCCTCTGACATTCAATTCAAGTAAAGCTGTATCCAAGAAGGCAGCTACTTAAAGCATTCTCCTATCTGAAGTCAGCCAGCTGTCCAGATAATGGAACAGTAAACTTCACTTTGCTTTTAACAACTTTGCTGGAAAACTCCATCCTCCTCACCCTCAATTTTCTACTTCAACTAAACTCAATGCTCTAATGATTTAGTAGCTCTTGTGTCCAAAAAAATAAAGTAACTATGGGCCATTTATTTTCAATATTATGGCTCTGCAGCTGTGGGGGGGAAAATAATAGAATGCTGACTTCACTATCATGGGGAGCTTGGAATTAAAAGACTCCCATGCTGTCCATAGCAAGACTTGACTAAACTATGTTTCCTGTCAAATGTTCCAGAAAAAAACAAACAAATAGGAAAATGGGTTTCAGATGGAACTTCTTCAAACTAAGGTCCACTTTGATATATTTTATCAATCAATTGTATTATTTGAAGTGTCACAGGCAGAATGGTGAAGTAGATGGTGGCCTCAAAGTCAGGAAAAGCAATGTTCAGATCCCACCTCTGACATATAAGGAATGGCTATGGGAGCCAGGACAAGTCATTGAACCTTTTAATTAATTAAGTAACCCTGAAAAAAAAAAAGCGACCTGCATTGGAAGAGAGTGTTTTCTTACTTAGGAGTTTCCTATACCAATGAAATTGGCAGTTATTCCTTCCACATTGCAGGAGTTAGGGGTGCATTGCCCCCATGATCTGGAAAATCTATGTAAAATTTTTTGGCCCTCACTTCATACCAGAGAAGTCTGAATTTTTTCTTTTTCTTTTATGGGGTGTACCTATTTTAAATTTTGGGTTTAAGTATTTGGTCATAGGCTTCACGTCATCTGCTGGTCCTTGTGTGTCATCTGCTCCCCCAAAATTCCCATTTAATTTCTCATGCTGACCCTTGATATATCAAAACCATTATGGGGAAAGTCATGACATGAAAGGGATAACCGTACAGGTTCAATCCCTACCTGTATTTGAAAATGTTTTAGGAAAACTGGATTATTTCATATTTATGCATGGATTCAAAAATGCACTTTTAAATTATTGCTTTCAGAGCTGGAATGCACTTTAGAGAACAACTAGTTGAGCTTCCTAATTTTATTCTTGTGTTTACTTATTTAGTAGATTTTATTGACGCTTTTTGTTTTTACATCGTAGTCATTTCCAGATTACCTCCAAGCCCAAATAAACAGAGAGCTAGAACTAGATCTTCCATATATAACAAAGAAAACCAGTTAAGCAAAACCAACCAACAAAAGGACTGTCTGAAAATGTATCTGAACCATTCTGCATCTGTATTCTACCATATCTTTATGTAAAAGAGAGAAGTACATTTTATCACCTGTTCCATTGTGACCATATCACGGTCCTATTCAGTAACCTCCAATGGTTTCCTATTACTTTCAGAATCAAATATAAAATCCTTTGTTTGGTGTTTAAAACCTTCATAATCTGTACTCCTCCAACTTTTACAATCTTATCATACCTTATGCTTCTTCAGGTACCATGCAATCCAGTTATACTGGCCTCCTTCTTATGGCTCACACTAGATCCTAGGTTCCCAAAGGGGTGATACTGCCCCCTGGGGTGGTACTGGAATGACAGGTGAGACAGTAGTAGCCTCAGGTGCAATTGGGGGTATTGAATAAAAATAAAGGGGCAGTGGAAGCATAAGGAAAGAAGAAATTTTTGAAAAACCAGCTGTATATGTTTCATCTGTTGTGTAACAAAAGTTAAAGTCATAGCAATTACATTATTTTCCAAATAAACACACAAAATGCAAGTTATAACCAATCAGTGGTGAAGTCTGCCAACAGGTCTTAACAAGCAAGTGTTGGCAGATGAGCATGTTCCGCATTATTGGGAAGGCCAGCCTACATCAGCAGGAATATGTGCATGTAATGACTTGTTTAAAATATGATACCATAGGGTTACATGAAGCAATATTACATCATCAAAATTTCAACACAGGAAGTGAACCACAAATTTACAATAAATTATTAAATTTAAGATGAGTCATTTTTTAAAAATGTATTTTATATTTTTTTGAAATGATGCAAATTAAAAAAAACATTAAAGGGTTAAATAAAGTAGATTTTTTTTAAAGGGGGTGGTCAGCCAAATGAGTTTGGGACTGTCTGCACTAGATATTCCATCTCCCAACTCCATGCATTTTTAGCAGTTGTCCCCTATGTCTGGAATTCCCTCCCAACTCATCTTCATCTCTTGGCTTCCCTGGCTTCTTTAGTTCTTAGCTAAAATCCCACCTTCTTCAAGAAACCTTGTCCCTTTTAATGATAGTACCCTCCCTCTGAGATTATCTCCAATTTATCCTGTATTTATCTTGCTTTTACATAGTTGCTGGCAAGTTATCTCTGCCATTAGACTGTAAGATTCTTGAGGGCAGGGAATTGTTTTTGCTTTTCTTTTGTATCCCAGCACTTTCTACTGTGTTTGGTATACTTTATTAAGTAGGCACTTAATCAATGCTTATTGACTTGCTCTCCAAAATCAAAATACATTATAATTCTTTAGATTTTAGCTTCTTCTTACTGTTCCTTTCATTTTCATTGTTACAGTCATTCGATATGTTGCCCTCTTAATTCTGCTTTTATTCATTCTGAATCACAAGATCATAGTTTTAGAAATAGAAGGGCCCTTAAAGGTCACATCACACAAGTTTTTTCATGTTTCTCTAGATTCTTCATATTGTTACTTTGTACAAAACAATATTCCATTATATTCGGATACTACAAATTTTTAGCCATTTCCCATATTGATTTGCACTCATTTTGTTTCCAGCTTTTTGCTATGATTGTTTTTCTTTTTTGCTAATCCTTAAGACCTTCCTTCTTGTTATTGCCCTAGGGGTATATGCTCAAGAAAACACATACTCTTAACTATAACACTTTAATATTACTTATGTAAATGGTATGTTTTTAATAACACATATTTTATTAAAACTACATATGTTATCAAGATTATGCAATTTTAGCTTCACACGTCACACTTATAACAATAATTGTAAATCATTTTTTTCAATAATGTCAATATTAAGTAACTATTGACTCAAAAGAAAGAGAAAATTACCAGCGAAACAAATGTGAGCACCCCAAAAACAGGAAAGCAGGCGTCCAAATCCATTTTGTGACCTTTCAAAGTCATCTCAATAACTTTTGATCAGTTAGTAATTACTGAGTGCCTACTACATTCCAGGCTGTATGCTAGGGCTGGTAATACAAAGATTAAAAAAATAGTCTTTGTCTTCCAAGAGCTTACACTCTACTAAGGGAAACAATGCGTACATACATAAGTACAAAATATATTCACAGACACACAAGGTAAGTCTTTGTGAAGGGAGAGGGAGGTGGAAGGAAGGACTAACATCATGAGAATCTGGAAAGGCCTCACTTAAGAGGTGGCTCTGGAACTGTAAAGGAAGCTACATATTCCAAGGCACAGAGGGGAAGGAAAGAGGAACAGAACAAACATTTATTAAACACCTACTATGTGCCAGACACTGTGTTGAGTACATTGCAAATATTATCTCATTTGATCTTTCTAACAACTTTGGCGGGTAGGCACTATTATTACCCCCATTTTACAATAGAGGAAACTGAGGCAGAGGTTAAGTGACTTGTCCAGGGTTACACACTCATAAGTGTCAGAGGCTACATTTGAACTCAGGTCATCCTAACTGCACCCTCAGAGGTGAGGACAAAGTGTTTGTGGGTAAGTGAGACAGCCTATGCAAAGGCATGGAAACAGAGGATTGAATACCACAGATGAAGAATTTTAAGTAGAATAGTTTGACTAGATTGCAGGGAGTGGAGTAGTATGTAATAAGCCTGAAGAGTAGGATGAAGTCAGATGGTAAAGGGATTTAAATGTCAAATAGTATCTCAGTTTCCTTATCCCATAAAAATGGTAACAATAATTACTCAGCATCTTTCTTTCTCAGCAAGACCAATCACTTTAGCCACAGAGATGCTTATTACCTTGACCTTGTCATTATGAACAAGTTATTTCACCTCCACAATCCATAATTGAACCTGACCATGACATTCTTCTATTTCTCCCTGTGCCTCATCCCTCCTAAATGTATTTTTCTGTCCTTACCACAACCTCTAGTTATTCTACCGCTATCTGATTTTGCAAGTCATTACCCCTTTTCTCGCTTCTTATCCATCCTCCGTACACACAGCTGCATGCCGATACTTTGTTCAAGAAACTGTGGCTCTCTACTGCCTCTAGTCTTATTAACTCCTATTAGGCTGAAACCCCATGGTCAGTGAGTGGTATTGATTCAAAGCAGGTCTTGTGCTAAGGAGCAACACTTAGTAAAGGACCCTTTGGTGTTCTCTCTTCCTGTAGAATGAAGACAATTATAAGAAAGCTAAATAATTGGAAACATGAAACTAGCCAATTCTAGCCCTTAGATGAGAGTCCAATCAACTCTATAGTCAATAAAAGGTGAGAAAGAGAGAGAGAGAGAGAGAGAGAGAGAGAGAGAGAGAGAGAGAGAGAG
>NW_020954594.1:7960519-7961438 GCF_900497805.2 Vombatus ursinus
GAGAGAGAGAGAGAGAGAGAGAGAGAGAGAGAGAGAGAGAGAGAGAGGTTTAAGTCCGATATTGAGAGGTCAAAATCCTTAATCCCAATGATCTTCACTGCTCTTCAGCGTCATAGATTATGATGAAAATACTCCTGAGTTGAGTTTTTCAGCCAAGACTCAGACAATACACAGATGTTCCCTCAGGCAATTCATTAATATTTGGGACAATTCTGGCCTTTCTGTTTCTAATTTCATAAAATTTTAAACCTAGTTCTCCTCCTGTAAACTTTATATTCTCAGTAGGTTTCCCCTAAAGCCATTCACATGTCCAGCAGTTACTAGAGAACTGTAATATCTTGAATTTTTCCCTTGTTTCTCAGGGATCCTTCATTCCAATAAACTCAGGAAAGTATTACCCAACAAAGCTAGAAAAGCAGGCACCACGGCTTATTCTATGAGATATATAATGCAGTGTTCTTGACATAACTACTGCCCTCTTCCCCACTCTCCTAACCCCCAAAATACACATTTCATGAAAAGGTTAGGGAGATTATATTATCAAGATGGAAAATAAGGGAAGTGCTTGATCAAATGTCTCAAGCTTGATAAAAAATTCTTATGTTTTTAAAAGGCAATACTTAGGATATAGTCTTATTTCCTTTCTCCCCTACCAGAGAGAGACAGAGACACACAGAGACGGAGGTGAGGTGGGAGAGAGAGAAGAAAGGAGAGGGAGGAGACAGAGACAAGGAAAGAAAGAGAGAGAGAGAGAGAGAGAGAGAGAGAGAGAGAGAGAGAGAGAGAGAGAGAGAGAGAGAGAGAGAGAGAGAGAGAGAGAGAGAGAGAGAGAGAAAGAAAGAAAGAGAGAAAAAGAAAGAAAGAAAGAAAGAAAGGAAGGAAGGAAGGAAGGAAGGAAGGAAGGAAGGAAGGAAGGAAG
>NW_020954594.1:7961448-7974999 GCF_900497805.2 Vombatus ursinus
AAGGAAGGAAGGAAGGAAGGAAGGAAGGAAGGAAGGAAGGAAGGAAGGAAGGAAGGAAGGAAGAAAAAAAGAAATTGGGTTATAATTGACCTTTAAAACCTCTGTTATATAACCCCATGTGATTGAATGGCCACTGTAAGCCCTGAAAAAGCTTAAGGGACTAATACATTTTGGAGGATGTAAAATATTTCCCAAATATAGGAAGGAAAGAGAAGGCTAATTTAGGTATTCCCAGCCAAGTTAGAGGAAGAGTTAAGGAAGTAGCTATTTGTCAAGTCATTGAAGTTTTTTATTTTTTTGTATCTACCTATTAATTCAGGTCATGAATTTCTATAATTTCAATGTTACAGAATATAAGTTTAGTCTCCTGGATTGTAGAAACATCAACTTGTGTATAGTAGGTGAGGGGGAGAGGAGAATCACCTTAATTTCAGTGAAGCTAAAAATATGAAGAACAGCTTTTTCACTCTACCTAAACATCTTATAAAAAGAAGACATACCCTTGGGGTAGAATTGTGAGAAGTTTTTTTCCTCTCTAACTGATTAATTTTAAAAGTTAAAGCATTAGCTCAAAAGAGATTTCTCTGAGATGTTTTCCCAATACATCAGCATTAATGTCATTTTCTCATGCTGACCATGCAATGAATCCCACAGAAGCCTTTCACATTGTTTTGTAGATTTGCTTGAATTATCAAAATTAATCATCTATACAGCACCCAGATTCTCCAGAAATAACATAGATTGAGCCTTGGAGTAATAAAGTAAAAGAAAATACTTTTGATCAGATTCTAATAGTAATTGAAATCATTTTCAGAAATATTTGGGAAGAGAGGGAGAAGAGAAAGAATTAAACTTCTATCTAAAGGCTACTTCAATAAAATTGACGTAACTACTGCCTTCTTCTCCACTCTCCCAACCCCCAAAATACACATTTCATGAAAATGTTAGGGAGATTATATTATCAAGATGGAAAATAAGGGAAGTGCTTGATCATTAGACTGTGAGTTCCTTGAAGTTAGGGACTGTTTTTACCCCTCTTTGTATCCCTAGTGCATGGTGCTGACACACCACAGGTACTTAATGTTTGTTGACTTTACTTGACTTTTCCCTAAAAAGTAGTCAAGTGGTAGCTGGTGTGCTGATAACTGTGTATTTCTTGAGGCAGATATGTTAGACAGAAGAAAATAGCACCAGTTGTTGAGAACTGGAATATAAAACATTCTCTTGCCACTCATTGTCTCACTAGACTATTTTTGATGCTAACAACCTACAATGTCATAAAACCATTCAATGCTGGAGCTCCAAAGGACTTAGGTTCATCTAGTCTAACTCTTTCAATTTATAAAGGGAATTAAGGCCCTGGGATTTTTGACAGCTTATCTAAAACCACAGCTAATTACTCATAGGGCTGGGACTAGAGCCCAGGTCTTCTGACAGCCAGTTGAGGGAATTTATCGCTATCCCACAATGCCCTGGTTCTACCCCTAGACCCTGCACACTTCATGGAATTAAAAAAAAGGCACTGCTCTCAAATACTGCCTAGAAGAACACAGGAAATATAATCAAGAATAAGAGAACACATTTCCTAAGAAATATTTCTTCTTGAGAAAGAAATAATGATTTTTCCCAGAAGCTCACATGAGAATTTAAGAGGTTAAAAACAAAAATACAGCAGAGATTTTGAAGCTAATGGAATAACTGCCTTTCTGGAAGAGCACACCTTAATGTTGCTGGAGGGAGCTCTGTCATGCTGTGGTGTGCAGAGATTTTTCCATTTGGCTTACTCAATTACCACTGCAAACTGACTAAAAACACTCTCTACCCTCTGGGAAAAGAAAAGAAAAAACACACAAAACATTGCAGTTATGACTGGGTGGTGGTAGCTAGTGAGAGTTAGGAATTTTTTTTGAGGGGGTGGCCCTGTAGGAGGTAGGCAGTGATGCTAATTTTACAACTTGAAAGCAGGTTGAACAATTAACTGGAATTTAGTACAAAACATTGAATAGAGACAGAGGAGATATTTCAGGGCTTGACAAAATATCTCTTCCCAGTCTTTCAATTTCTCTAGCATTTATGCCCATCAGGTGAATGCTCTCAAGGATTACTCACAGCTCATCTCCTGTTGACTGTTACCCTACAGAAAGAGGACATTTATTTTGGTCCACCATGATTTTCAATTCAGCTTTGACTACATTGTACCTTACATCTGTTCTCTTCCTTTGCAGAGATCCCATTAACCTTCAGACTCGCTCTAAAATGCCCATTTTCTGAGTCACTGCTTTCTGCTAAATGAAAAGGCATGGTTATAGGTTACCAATATCACCCTAAGCCATTTGCGTCCTCTTTTTTTTAAGCAGTTGAAGAGAAGTCTGCTAAAGTAGGCTGGCATTTCTTCCACCTGTACAAAGATGGTATTCAAGAATCCATTCTGGGTCTTTTTTTTTTAATGACCAAGTTCCTGCCTTCTCTGCCTCAGTCAAAAACGACAGATATTTCTGATCATAATTCTTTTAGGAAAAGTTGTTTTCATTATCCATGTTCAGAGATGGGGCCAGGTTGCAGGAACATGTCAAGGACTTTAAAAATTAATGAGAATTAATAGGTCAGAGACTTGTGCTGTATTAGAACTCTAATAGTCTTATAAAGGGTGCAAAATGTGCAAGCAGTAATTGTGAAAGCAAATAGGAGTTGAAATCCAAGGGTAATGGTAGAAAACATATGAAACCTATCCATTAACTTAGTAAAACTTCCCTTTTGTACCTAATTGGAATTTATGTTTTCCAAAGCCAGGATGGAGGATTAAGCCAGTCTTCTTTCTTCAAGATGATATAGCTATCCCAAATGCTTTATTTTTATAGACAGCTCATCAGACTAAAACAAATGGCTTTGTGTTGTAAGTAGACCCTAATTTTGGAAAATATTGACTAGAATAATGGCTAATTATCAGTTCCGAGGAATTTCCTGACCCATTGCCAAAATGAGCTTATTTATTTTTGGTCCCATATTTTTGCCTTGGCCTTTGGGGCTAGTAACCATGTGTTATACCAATAGAGTACTGTTTTTATTGTCAAAATGTTAGAAAGGGAAATTCCTTCTCAGCTTCTCTACATCAGCTCTTTTTAAAAGATAAATGTGCATTATTTCACTAAAGGAAAAAAAGCAAATATTTTACCCTTTTGTTATCTTTCTTTTGCTCTACAAGGAATATGAATAACAAGGTTCAATTATGTTGTTGGCTAGTTAGGGAGAAGGGAGTTTTCAGTATTGTATTTCTCAAGTTACAGTTTTTGTCTTAACTGTTTTAATTCTTTTCACTGAATTATCTAGTTCATTCAATCTAAAAAAAAAAAGTCAATCAACCTAACTATCCAACTGAAGTGGTTGATTCCTTAAGGGAATGGATATTAAAAATTGTTCCAGGAGTGCCATAGAGATACAACTCTAACTAGGACATGACTTTTGGTTTCTATGATGCCAGTTTTGATTCTGACATCGTCACTCCTGTCTGGCTAAGCCCCTTCTGTGTCCTTGCTGAGTTATTGGTCGAGTGAAAGACGTCTGCCTCGGTTGTTCTGCACCAGTGTCCACTGAACAGAGACCCCTGGGAGTAAGCGATACTGAAAGATCAGTCAGTAAGGTTTGCACACAGTGACCAAAAAAAATGAGGCCCTTTGGACCACTTGATGTCCAAATGCTTGCTCATCCTTCTATCCTGCACTTCAAGAATACAGCTAGTAAACAGTGACAACAAACCTCAGTTCATGTGTGTGCCAGGTTGAGAGAAGAAAAAGAAAAAAGAAAAGTCACAAAATTAGCAGGTTGACTGGCACAATAAGTTAATAAATGCTTGTTGACTTGAGGAGTGATATATACGTATATGAATGTGTATATGTATGTATATACACACACACGTATATATACACAAGTGATACACATATATGAATTTATGTGTATATATATATACATATGTATATATACATATACACACATGAACATAGCCATCTTTGACAGTTCCCCCATTGTGAAAAATGAACCAATTTAGAGCTAGAAAACTAACCATTGACACACTACCCTGGAACTTCCACCCACATGTTGACCTTTTTTTCCCTCATGGTAAATGTTAGGTTTTGTATGTTGTTCTTCTAACAGCAAGGCTGCATTGTGGCAAGTCTAATTACGTGGAATGTATTTTGGACCAGGGCTAGGGTGAAGGTTAGAACCTTGTCCAAGGAATGTGAAGAGGAGAAAAAGAAACTTCGTTCTCTATGAATGGTGACCCTGAAGGATGCATGGCCCTTCATACTGCCCGCTTTGGTGTATTCGATCTATGATAGATGGTAAGCCAAGTAGATTCCTAAAAGGTAAGCCATTTGGGCTTTCCCTGGAGCAGTATCATACCCCTCTTGGCTTGAGGGATTCTGACTGAGAAAGAATTTCCAATATTCTGCCTTCAGTTTATTCAACAAATAGAAATATTTGGATAAGGAATACTTTGAATCCCTCCCATTCACTCTATGCCCATAATACCTAGGGCAAATCATCCATATAATGCGGGCATCAGACTCAAAGGCTTTTAAGGGTCCTTCCAGATCTAGACAGCATATAACATATAAGTAAGTACTAATATTCAACAAATACTTTTTAAATTAATTGATTATCGGGGCAGCTAGGTGGCATAGTAATAGAGCACTGGCCCTGCAGTCAGGAGGACCTGAGTTCAAATCCGGGCTCAGACACTTGACACTTACTAGCTGTGTGACCCTGGGCAAGTCACTTAACCCCATTGCCTAGCAATAATCAAACAAACAAACAAATAAATTAACTGATGATTTAATAGGCAGTTACTGATAACTTTCATAATGAAGATGTCAAAATACTGCTAACAGTATAAAACAGAAAGAGATTAAAAAAAAAACCCCAGTACCAAATAGCATTAAACATAAAAACCATGACACTATGCTAGGTGATATATAAGATAAGGCATGTTTCCAGTGCTTTACTAACCTACAATCTAAAATAGACATAATCAGTGAAAATGACTGTTACAAAGGAAATAAGAACGCATTTTTACCTTACATCATACAGGGTGTCTCAAAAGTTTTAGCGTAGTTTTAAGCTCTCAAAGTTTGAATGATTTATTGAAAGCTTCATTGATTGATAATAGCTTTTTCTGGCCTGGACCTGTGATTTCATCCATGTGGGAACTCTTGTTACAGAAACTCCCTCTACCTAAACTAACAAACTAACAACTTCCTGCATAACCTTAGGCAAGTTGTTTAACCTCCCTGGGCCTCAGTTTCCTCAACTATAAAATGAAGGGTTAGACTGGATGGCCCCTGGAATGCCTTCAGCTATAAATATATAATTCTGCAAACTGTTCCCTCACATAGAGTTGTCTGGGGCCAGCGAGAGGTTAATGATTACAGACAGCTTAAGAACGCTTTATGGTTTACCAAGCAGTTCCTTCACAGTTTGACCCTGCAAAGTTGGTCAGGACATGAAGAGGACACTAGTCAGTGTTAGCACTGAGATTCAAACCCAGATCTTTCCTAATTCCAAGGATAGAATTCTATACTATTTCCTAGAAACAGTCCAGACCAAAGGGTAGAAATATCGCTTTTTCCTCATTGGGAAAGATAAATTTTGCTACCTTATGTCAGAAAATTAAATGACACTTTTTTTTCCTTAGCATACTTCTAATTACCAGAATAGTATCTTATTTATCACCCAAGAAATAAACTAGAGAACAACTTCTTCAACTGCTCAGTCTTAAACATGATGACAATATTCTTAAGTCAATTTTAATCTTCTAAACTGACTTTTCTTAATGACATTTATACAGCTCATGCCATATATTTGAAATGCTTTGCTCATGGGACAGTTCGATCCCTCGTCTAAATAAGATAAATGTCCTTCTTCTAATTTCTGTGCAATGCTTCCTTTATTCATCTATCACCTGGGGTCTCCTTAAATTGAACTGGCTTTAATCTTTGGACTACACCTAAGGCAGCACACATGACCCCACAATTCCTTTGATGTTTCTAAGCTGAATAATGTCAAGTAATTGGCATTGTGCTGGGAGAAAACGATTTTAAAATGGCTGGTGGGACAATCACATTGACTGAGCACCAATTATTTCCCCAAATTTTAACTAGCCCAGAAGAATAGAAATGTAGTTGAGACCCAATAATTAAAAAAAAAAGATAAGCATTGTTGGAAAATGAATTCTCATATTACTTTGTGACAAAGTTGCTCCCACAAAATAAATTTCTGAACCTGTATTAACTCATGACCTTGTTTAAGATCATCAAACCAATTTTTCTTTGCCCTTCATTCAGGGAACTTAGAAAGCAGTAGCTGGTATGGTCTCTTTATTTTCCTTCAAAAACCAGATACACAGTTCTAAAGTGTTCTGTTCTTCCTAATTTTTCTCATTTTCTTCAGAGAATATATTAGAAGGTAATCACAAAATCATAGAGGGACCTCAGTAGTCAATAACTATCACCTTGTGTCTAGGCTGTGCTATAGCTAATACATCAAAGAGAAAGGGCATCTAGCTTAATCTTAAAGTCTCCTCTGTTAATCTCTTATTGTATAGATGGGATAATAACAACTTTATCCCAATCATTCAACCTTACTCTGAGAGAATTCAGACATTTCCAGAGAGAAATACCATTGGCTATCTAATATGCAGTCTTAAATTTGATTCTAGCACTATTCATAATTAGATATGCCAAAAAACCCCAAAAGATCAACCTATAAGAGCCCTGGAATGGGGAACCAGGAGACAAAGTTTATAGTTCAGCTTCCATACTTAACTGCTGTATGCCTCTGAAAGGGTCATATTCCCCCTCAGCCTCAAGTTCCTCATTTGTAAAGTGGGGGAAGGAATATTTTTACAACCTACCTAACAAAGGTGTTAGTAAGAAAAGCATCGCATGAAAATGTAAAAATGTGAACTATTCATAGAATAAACTATTTTACCGTTGACTTCCTTGCTACTTAAAGTCCCAGTTAAATCTTTCCTGCCACAAGCAGCCTTTCCTGAATCCCCTTAATGCTACCGCTTGCCTTCTGCTGATTAT
The DNA here is from genome assembly GCF_900497805.2 of Vombatus ursinus. Classification (NCBI taxonomy): domain Eukaryota; kingdom Metazoa; phylum Chordata; class Mammalia; order Diprotodontia; family Vombatidae; genus Vombatus; species Vombatus ursinus. The sequence goes on from NW_020954594.1 coordinate 7,968,534, forward strand.
CTCTAATTTCTCCTCTGTGTATCTTGATTATAAATAGTTGTTTGCATGTTGTCTCCTCCTTTAGACTCTGAGCTCCTGGAGAACAGACACTGTCTTTCTGCCTTTTTTGATCCTCCCCCCAACCCCTGACTTAGCACAGTACCTCACATATAGTTGATGCTTAAAAATGCTTGTTGACTTGACTTGACTCTTCTACCCCAAGAGAAACTTTTATTGTCCTAAAGACAATCTAGGGAAATATGCTTAACTAATAAAGTAATCTCTACAGGCATTATTTATTTTATGTGCTCAATGGCAGTATACAGCGAAGGGCCAAGGGTTCTGCTGACATTAATTGAATAAATCTCATAGAACACTTTAATCAGGATGTTGAAAGATTTAGAAATGCCGATGATTTATTACAAAGTCAGCACTAACAGATTCTGATTAATGCCAATGGTCACTTCATAAATACAACAGGGGTTGCAGGATCGTATCTAAAAGAAAATGGGAAGTATTGAGAAAGTATTCCATTTCCAAGTGTTTTCTTGAACACTGGCATTCTGAGTAGGTAAAGGGGTGAAATTATTTTTTGCTATTTCTAATACAATAATTGAGCAGTGTTTTTCAAACTTTTTGGTCTTAGGACCCCTTCACACTCTTAAAAATTATTGAGGACATCAAAAATCTTTCGTTTATGTCAGTTATATCCATCAATATTTGCTGTATTTGAAATTAAATCTGATCAATTTTAAAAATATTTATTTACCAATTCTTTTAAAATAACAAAATAAAATCATTATGTGCTAACATAAATAACATTTTTTTCTGGAAAAATCAATATATTTCCTAAAACAAAAAATAGTGAGAAGAGTGGCACTGTTTTATATATATATATATATTTGCAAACATCTTTAATGCTTAACTTAATAGAAGACAACTCACAATAACATATATAAGAACACAGCTCATAATAAGATTCTCACCTTTATTTCTGCATTCAATCTTTTATGATATGTTGATTTAGTTGTAGTACATGAAGAAAATCAGGCCTCACACAGATATGTAGTTGGAAAAAGGAAGGGTATTTTAGTAAGGAAATAACATCTTAGTATTGTTATAAAAATAGCTTTGACCTCAAGGATAACCTTGAGACGATCTCAGGGACTTCCAGGGACACCTACACCACCCTTTCAGAACTGTTGCAACAAAGAGCAAAATTGATTCAGAAATATTCATCAATTGGGGCAGCTAGGTGGTGCAGTAGATAGATCACTGGCCCTGGAGTCAGGAAGACCTGATTTCAAATCTGGTCTCAGACACTTGACACTTACTAGCTGTGTGACCCTGGGCAAGTCACTTAACCGCAATTGCCTCACAAAAAAGAAATATTCATAAATTCTAAGGGAAGAAGAGTAGAACATTCAGAAACTTGGCCTATATTAGGTCATACACACATGCATAGTTCTATAGTATTAGTACACTGTCATTTTATTTTTTTTATTTTTTTTAAATTTTTTTAATGGTAATTTTTATTTATTTTTTTTTCAACATTTACTTCCACAAGATTTAGAGTTCCAAATTTTCACCCCATTTCACCCCTCCCCCCACCCCAAGATGGCATGCATTCTAAATACCCCTTCCCCTAGTCTGCCTTCCCTTCTATCTCTCCCCCCCTTCTCTTATCCCCTTCCCCTTCAATTTTCCTGTAGGGCAGGATGGATTTCTGTACCCCATTTCCTGTATTTCTTATTTCCCAGTTGCATGTGAAAACATTTTTTTTAAATATGTGTTTTTAAAACTTTGGGTTCCAAATTTTCTCCCTTCCTCCCTCCCCGCCCACCCTCATTGATAAGGCAAGCAACTAAATATAAGTTATATATGTGAAGTTAAGCAAGACACTTCCATAGTAGACATTCTGTGAAACACTAACTCTATTTCCCTTATTCCTATCCCACCCACCCATTTGTTCTATTCCTTCTTTTGACCCTGTCCCTCCTCAGAAGTATTTGCTTCTGATTATTCCCTTTCCCAATCTGCCCTCCTCTCTATCATTCCCCTACTCTCTTGTCCCCTTCCCCTCCATTTTCCTGTAGGGTAAGACAGATTTCCACACCCAATTGAGTGTGTATGTTATTCCCTCCCTAAGTCAAATCCTATGAGAATAAGATTCACTCATTCCCTCTCACCTTCCCCTGTTTCACCTCCACTGTAAGAGCCTTTTCTTTTCTGTTTTTTTTTTGTGGGATAATTTACCCCATTCTACCTCTCCCTTTCTCCTTCTCCTAGTATATTCCTCTCTCACACCTTAATTTTGTTCTCCAGATATGACCCCTTCATTTTCAACTCACGCTTGTGCCCTCTATCTATCTATATCTATTTATACATACATATAATTTTTTCCCCTCCAACTACCCTAATACTAACAAAGGTCTCATGAATTACAAACATCATCTTTCCATGCAGGAATGTAAACAGTTCGACTTTAATAAGTCTCTTATGATTTTCTCTTTCCTGTTTGCCTCTTCAGGTTCCACTCGAGTATTGTATTTGAAAATCAAATTTTCTATTCAACTCTGGTCTTTTCATCAAGAATGCTTGAAAATCCTTTATTTCACTGAATGACCATTTTTCCCCTGAAGAATTATACTCAATTTTGCTGGGTAGGTGATTCTTGGTTGTAGTCCTATCTCCTTTGCCCTCCAGAATATTATATTCCATGCCCTGTGGTCCTTTAATGTAGAAGCAGCTAAATCTTGTGTTATCCTGATTGTGTTTCCACAATGCTTGAATTGTTTCTTTCTGGCTGCTTGTAATATTTTCTCCTTGACCTGGGAACTCTGGCATTTGGCTACAATATTCCTAGGAGTTTTCCTTTGGGGATCTCTTTCAGGAGGAGATTGGTGGATTCTTTCCATTTCTATTTTGCCCTGTCGTTCTAAAATATCAGGACAGTTTTCCTTGGTAATTTCTTGAAAGATGATGTCTAGGCTCTTTTTTTGATCATGGCTTTCAAATAGTCCTATAATTTTTAAATTCTCTCTCCTGGATCTATTTTCCAAGTCAGTTGTTTTTCCAATGAGATATTTCACATTGTTTTCTTATTTTTCATTCTTTTGGATTTGTTTTACAGTGTCTTGATTTCTCATAAAGTCACTAGCTTCCAATCGTTCTATTCTAATTTTTAAGGAAGTATTTTCTTCAGTAATCTTTTGGACTTCCTTTTCCATTTGGCCAATTTTGCTTTTTAGGGCATTCTTCTCCTCATTGGCTTTTCGGACCTCTTTTGCCATTTGGGTTAGGCTATTTTTTAAGGTGTTATTTTCTTCAGTAATTTTTTGGGTCCCCTTTAGCAAGCTGTTGACTTGTTTTTCATGATTTTCTAGCATCACTCTCAGTTTTTCCTCTACTTCTCTTACTTGCTTCTCAAAATCCTTTTTGAGCTCTTCCAAGGCCTGGGATTGATTCATGTTTTTCTTGGAGGCTTTGGATGTAGGAGCTTTGGCTTTGTTGTGTTCTTCTGGTTGTATGTTTTGATCTTCTTTGTCACCAAAGTAAGATAATATAGTCTGACTCTTTTTGTGCTGCTTACTCATGATCCTGGACAATTACTTGAGTTTTAAACTCTTTGTCAAGGTAAAAATCTTTCCAATGTGAAGAGTGTACTGTCCCAAGCTTCGGGGGTTTGTACAGCTGTTTTCAGAGGTACTTCTAGGGACCTGTAAATTTTCAGTTCTTCCAAGGTGGTATGATAAGGGGCGAGGTGTTTCCTCTCCACCACCACAACAAGCTCCACTGCACCAGTGCTCCTCCTCGCCCCAGGACTGCCCCTCAGAACTGTGACCCAGATCCAAGCTCCAGAAAAGCAAGATTCCTGCCTCAGCACTGGCAAAGAGATCTCTGCAATCCCCCTGTGATCAGCCACTGGATTCCCCCTCATTCTGTGGGCCAGAAGCTCAGGAAAAAGCCGCAGCCCCGCGCTCAAGACTTGCGGCTGAGACCTAGCTCCTCTCTCACCGCAGTCACAGACTTTTCCCACTGACCTTCCAAGTTGTCTTTAGCGTTCAAGGGTTGAGAAGTCTGGAAACTGCCAGAGCTGACGGTAGTTCAGTCTTCTGAGGCCTGCTCCAGGGTCGCTGTGGCCTGCGCACCCACACCTAACTATACTCCTCTCCCCGCCCAGGGTGATATATCTTTCCAATCAACCATCCAGGCTGTCTTTGGCTGGAAATTTGTTTTACTCTGTCTTTTTGTGGGTTCTGCTGCTTTAGAACTTGTTTCGAGCCATTTTTTTAGTTATTTGGAGGGGTTTGGGGGAGAGCTCAAACAAGTCACTGCTTTCCCTCCGCCATCTTGGCTCCGCCCATCAGTACACTGTCATTTTATACATGCAGGTGGGAAGACCAATCCCATGATACACACGTACACCCTAAGTTTCCTTAATTTAGAGTCACACATTACACTTAACTAAAATTATACCTTCCTGTGTTGATGAGAGTGTTTCTAAAAATGCATTTGGGATCTGGAAAGCAAGCAAAACCTCCATTAAGAAGTCTATATTCTCCCAGTAAACAGGGAGATTTAATTTTTCAGCTTTGCAAAGATTTTCTCACAATTTGTAACTTCCTTGATTATGACTGATGAGGAAGGGGCTCTTCATTTAATGCCAATGTGGAAATAAAACTTAATCTGACCCTTCTTTTCTTTCACACCATCCCACCAAAAAGACAAAACATAGGAGAAGGAAAATAGGAATATTTTCATGACTAGAGTTCATCCCAAACTGGCAGCTTTGCTTCAAAAAAATATTAAAATGAAAACTCATTCTACCATATTTGTCCCAAGCTAATTCAACTCAACAAACATATATTAATAAGCATTTACTGCGTACATAGCATTGAAATTGGCACTGGGAAAGATACAACATTTAAAACACAGTAAGCCTTTTACAGCTGTCTGTGCAATTAATCGTGAGTTTTAGGACTGATTATATGGTCCAGCCTCCAGACCTGAGGCTGAGGGATTATATTCCCCTTTTACAGATGAAACAACTGAGGTCCAACAGGTTAAATGACTTCCTAATTAGTAATAGAGAGTGTTCTTAAAACCCTTAGCTTTCTTTAAGACTCTTCTCAGGTACTATTATCTCTTCAGATCCTTTCCTGATTTCTCCTCATCTCCCCAGCCCCATCCTAATAGTTAGCCTTCACCTCTTTCTCCAACTGCCTTGTATTTACTTCTCTCCGCTTATCCCCTAGTAGAATGGAGGGGCAGCTAGGTGACACAGTGGACAGAATGCTGGGCCTAGAGTCAGGAAGATTCATCTTCCTGAGTTCAAATCTGGCCTCAGGTGCTTCCTAGCTGTGTGACCCTGGACAAGTCACTTACCCTGTTTGCTTCAGTGTCCTCATCTGTAAAATCAGCTGGAGAAGGAAATGGCAAACCACTATAGTATCTTTGCCAAGAAAACCTCAAATGGAATCATGAAAAGTTAGATGTGACTAAAAACAACAAGATAGAATGGATGCTCCTGAAGTGCGGGGATTGGTTCATTTGTATCTAGCACAGCTCCTTGCATTCAGTATAAGCTTAATTAAAAGTAGCAATGATTTCAAACTAACTGTTCTGACTACTTCATGAATGTTCAATATCCTTGGAAATATGGGGGTCAGTAAATAATTTTTCACATCACCTGGGGCAGCAGTATAATGTTAGCAGACTTCAGAAGGAAAGCAGGTTTACTCAATTCATATTTTCCTTACAGGTTGGTTAATGGATAAAGTACTCACCTTGGAATAAGGAAGACATGAATTTGAATCCTCCCTCAGATATTGAATATCTGTGTGATGCTGGGCAAGACATCTAATCTCTCTTAGTTCAGTTTCTCTATATGTAAAATGAGATAATGATAACACCTTCCTCTCACAGGGTTGTTATGGGGATCAAATGTGTTAATACATATGTATGTATGTATGCATATATACATATATAAAGAGCTCTATAAACCATAAAATGCTACATAAATGTTGTTGTTATCACCACCACCACCACCACCATCATCGTTTTCATCATCATCATCATCATCCACAAAGAGAATCCTGTCTCTCTCACTTATTATCTAGGTGAACTTTGGCAAGCCACTTAATCCCCAGGGCCTTAGTTCTCTCATCTCTAACTGAGTGAGTCAAAATTGATGGTCCTTAAGATCCCTTCCTGCTTTAAATCTATGATCTCAGGTCTCCTGCCTCCTAGTATAGTGTTCTGGCAATACTACGTTGTTCATCACCTTATGGATAATCACAAAGCTAATACACCTAAACTGGGACACAACTGAGAGCAATAACAATAAATTGTATGGTTGTTTTAGACATAAGCTGATCCTAATAACAAATGGAGCCAAAAATCTCAGAACAAAAAAAGAAAGAAAGAAGGAAGGAAAGAGAAAGAAAGAAAAGAAAAGAAAGAAAGAAAGGAAGGAAGGAAGGAA
>NW_020954594.1:7975009-8127170 GCF_900497805.2 Vombatus ursinus
AGGAAGGAAGGAAGGAAGGAAGGAAGGAAGGAGAAAGAAAGAAAATTGATATTTATCAGTGAATTGATAGAAACCAATTTACCTCACAGGTGTGTTGTGAAAAATGAATTTCACAAAATTGTAAAAATGTGACTACTATTAGAATGATGTTAGATATATTGGAAGAGAATTTTTTTTTCAAAAAATGTTGTATATTTTGGGGGAGGTTCACTTTTTCATCCAAGTAAGTTTTCTTTTTTTGGTCCGTACTTGTGATTTTTATCAACATTGGGAATTCTCAGTGTGGAAGCTCTACCCACTGATGGAGATGCACAGCTTCTAGTCTTAGAGAGCTGCCTGGAGAGCTGCAAGATAAATCACATGCCCAGGATCACACAGCCAGTATGTATTGGAGGCAGAATTTGAACATAGTTCTTCCAGCTCCATGGCTAGCTATTTACTATGCACTGCCTCCCAAATTTTTCATTAATCTTTACATTTAAGGGTAAAGGCTTAGTGAACATATTTCTTTTAAAAAACAATAACCACAACAAGGGTTTGGGGACATAGTGCTATGGATAGAGCACTGGCCCTGGAGTCAGGAGGACTTGATTTCAAATCTGGCCTCAGAAACTTACTTGCTATATGGCCCTGGGTAAGTTACTTAACCCCAATTGCCTCCCAAAAATAAATAAGTAAATAAATACATAAATAAATAATGATTTTAACAATCTGAATAAATCAACACTTTACTAAGTAATAGGAAGAAACCAATTTAGATCCTATCTTGAAAATTGTGCAATTCTGTCAATGATCCCAAACAGTTCACTGCCACACACAAAAAAAAGCCTATCTCTTCAATATCAATATTCCTTTGGTGCTGCTCTAAGACTGCAAATCATGGAACAATATGATCTTGAAAGACTTAAAATTGCATGTAAACCAGAGGGCAATGGAAAGATCAGTGGTGGGCTATAAGTAGGCTGCAGCATGATAACAATGACAATTTGTCACATGATGGGATGCAAAGACATTATCATGGTTGTGTTTGACTGCAAAAGGATGGGCCAGTCATATAAAGAGAATGAGACACAGCAATGTCGGTGCTCCTGAGATATAAATGAACAAGAGGAAGACTCAAAGGTTATTGAAGAATTTATGGAAAGGCCTGGGTGGGAATCCCACAGGATGAGAAGGCAGGGTGGATGTTAATCTGCCACAGTGGAGGGAGTAGAAGCACTGATGAAATCATGGGTCCATCAAAATACCATTAAAAGTCTATAGCAGCACACACCTGCAAGCTCTGCTTCCGGGGAGGTTAGGGCTGGGAGATTTCGTAAACTTGGGAGTTCTGAGCTGAAATAAACTAAGCAGATCGGGCATCTGCAATAAGTTCAGCAGCAATACATCAGGGAGCCCCTGTAAGTAGAGGGCCACAAGGCTGCCTAAGGAGAAGTAGACTGACCCATGTTGGAAATGGAGAACAGAACTCTCACTCCAATCGGTGGTGGGACTGGGCCAGTGAATGATCACTGCACTTCCAGTCTGAGCAAATACAGTGAAAGAAAAGGAAAAGGAGAAGGGAAAGGGAGAGGGAGGAGAGAGAGAAGAAAAGGAGAGGAGAAGAGGAGAGGGGATGAAGGGGAAGAGGAGGGAAGGGGAGGGGAGAGGAGGAGAGGAAAAATGGAAGGGAAAGGGAAGGAAAAGGAAAGGGGAGAAAAAGGAAAGAAAAGAAAGGAAAAGGGAAGGAAAAAGAGAAGTGAAAAGAAAAGGAAGGGAAGGGAAAAGGAGAGAAAAGATGCCCTTGTGTTTGGATATAGGACAACCATTTTGCCATTACAGAAATTACAGTTACCTAACATAAAATACTTTATTGAATATACTGGATATTTAGAAAAAAAATATGTGGCCAGGGAACTCAGTTCAATGAAAACAGCAGGATTCGAAGGAGTTAGCAAATGAAATTGCCCATGTCATATTCAATTATTGTAACTCCTTGTAGCTAGCTAGAATTCTAACCACAGACAAAGTGTGAGATGAGCAGTGCTGTCAGCTAGTAGTTGATAACAGCTATCACCACTCTGGAATCGCTTCTTCATAAGTCTACAGTGGAGGGGAGAGGAGCATAGAAACCCCAAGAAAAAACAAAATTTATCTGAGTCTGTGTAATAACCTATCTTAATGCATGGTTCTGTTGGGCTAGCATCTTTTTCTTTCAATAGTTGATGCCTTTGGGTTTAGAATTGTGTCCACTCAGACAGATTGTTTTAAACATCTACAGCACTGCAAGACAGATTAATTATTTCTCTGCTGCAGAATAAATACTCTTTTGTAAATGTCCTGAATAGGGTATGCTCATTTAGCAGTGGTCATATAATGGGTTTCGCATAAGGATATGACGAACAAATCTATGCTTCACTTAAAGACTAAAGAAAATGTATTTGTTGAACAAGCCACCAGGTGAAATGGGCACTGTGGGCAATCAATGCACTGTCCTGAATTTTTAGTGCTTGGCGTTTCTTCTCAGATTTCAAGTATGCAAGCATTTGAAGGATACTCAAAGGTGGGGACTTCTCCATATCGAGAGGAAAGGATTTTCGTTCCCAGAACTCCACGTGTTCCACCATACTTTGGCTTTAGAGTGAAAGGAAGGAGAAACCCTCATTCCTGATCATTCACGATCCTTATCATTATAATCATAGTATTGTAGATCTAGAACCGGAAGGGAACGTGGATCTTGTTTAGTCCAGAGGTGGGGAACCTGTGGCTTGGAGGCCACATGTGGCCTTCTAGGTCCTTGGGTGCAGCCTTTGGACTGAATCCTGGTTTTACAGAACAAATCTTTTTGTTAAAGGGGTTTGCTCTGTGAAGTTTGGATTCAGTCAAAGAGCTGCACTTGAGGACCTAGAGGGTCATATGCGACCTTGAGGCCACAGGTTCCCCACCCCTGGTTTAGTCCAAATTTCTCATTTTATAGAAAGGAATCTAAGGCCCAGGTAAATTAAGAGTAAGAGTTAAGATTGGTGGAGCCAGTATTAGAACTGAAGTCTCTGACTTCAAATCTGGTATACAATCATCACTTGCCCTATGCTGGTTTTGGTTATTCACAGGTTGGCCATCAATAATTAAATGGGAATTTTTGGAGATTTGCAGCATACTATGGAAAATTGCAGATGAAACACGTATGTAAAGAGAACAGAAATTAGTAAGTCATAAATGCATGAATGTTATCTATTATTAATCTATTTTATCATTTACTACCATAAGTATAAATACATAAATTCATTTAAAATAGTTCAATTTTGTTAGACACTTCAGTGGGCTAAAAAACCAGACTACTCACTCTCTTCAGGAATGCCTCCTCTTTGTCATTAAGACTCAGTCACATGATTTTCTCCCCGAGTGATCATTGCATCTTGTAGAAGCAATTGCTGTAGCTATGTTGGTGCTAGGAAGACTTTGCACAGTATTTGAGACATAGAAACCACAACCATTTTATGGGTACAGTGTGCTCTTTTACTTGTTTTTTGTGTTAAATAAGTATGACCTGAATTATTAAAAATAAAGGTTGGGGTGGGGCCTAGAGTTATTTGTGGTTTTTTACATTCATGGGGGTCCTGTAAAATGTTGAGGGACAACTCTATTTACTATCCCACTCTACTCCCTCAGAGTCTCCATTTTACTATCTCTGGTTGCCTTTGCCCTACACTCCTTGGCAACATACTGGATTTGGAGGAATGAGAGTGAGGAGTACAGAATTGTCACCTAGGTTTCAAGTGTGGTATGCTCAACAGTAACAGGAAAGTTCCAAAGAGGGGAGAGTTTGGGGGCAAAGTTATACAGTTCAGTTTTGGACATGTTGAGATTAAGATGTCTGTGGAGGACAGCTAATTCAAGCTGTCCCATAGAAAGCTGGATATTTGAGATTGGAGGTCAGGAGAAGTTACCACCTAATTGCCTTTAAATTTGACTAGCCCTGACTGATTGTTAATATCCCCTGAACCGCAGTTTCCTCAACACTGAAGTGAGAGAAGTATACTAAATAAGCTCTAATATAGCGGACACTGTATGGTATAATGAGAAGACACTAGCTACCTGTGTGACCTTAGCTGAGTCATTTAATATCCCTGAGCCTTAGTTTTCTAAGTTATAAAAGAAAGGGTTGCCTTAGATGAATTCTCTTGGGTCCAAGTCTCAACCTGTGATCTTTCCATTTTTAAAGTTATGTGACCCAACAAATCCCAGAAAGTAAAGGTATATAGGAAAAACTATAGCCTGGACAATAGAATGAGCAACATACATGCGAGTAGCACATCGAGTGAAGTAGAGCTTAGAAACCTATATCACCTTTGGTGGTCCTATTTCTCACACATGCAGAAAGTGTTCTGTTGGTCTCCATACCTCTCTAGGCTATACTGCTAGGTTCTCCACTGGACTTTCTCTACAATCCATTGAAACTTTTTTACCCCGGAAGCTCACTCCACCTTTGGATTACTTTTCTCCTAGGAAGTATTTTCCAACCTTGAGTCCTCACCTTCTGATGAACCAGTTCCTCTTAGAACCTCCAATATGAGAAGGAAGCTCAGGCCCAAAATGTCTTCATCCCTCTTCCATACCACACCGTTGACTCATCTCCACAAGACTTCGTCCACCACATGGTACCTTCTCCCTCCTCCTCCCCATCAACTCCCTTTTATGTACTGCCTTCTCCAATTAGAATATAATCTTCTTGAGAGCAAGGACTGTCTTTCTTTCTGCTTATATTTGTATTCATAGGCCTAGTACAGTGCCCAGCACAAAGTAAGCACATAATAAATAAATGTTTGTTGACTATTAATCTGTCCTAATGTGACTAGTTAGGAAACAGTTGGTGATAATGTTATAGGCCAAAAAAATTTATTTTGTGTGTGGGTAAAGATTTTGACAGCCTATTGAGAGGGTTGTCTGAATTCTGCCTTTAAAATAGGCTTAATGCAAGTTACTCATTTCAGGTTTATTTTAGGTTGTGTTGTTTCAGTTCAAAAGCCATTTCCAGGGCTTTTGGTTCTAAAGCCATTTCTAGACACTATGTTTGTTCAGTTTGCTCCCAGGTCACGTTTGTTAAGAGATGTTGGGTTGCCTCTCCTGATACTAACACAACACTTGGCATACATGCAATGAAAATTCTGTTATTACAGCTTTTGGGGTGGACAAGTTTTGTGGAACATGAAGTACAATACAATATGTTTTTGGTATTCTTTTGGCTGATAATTCCCTACATAAGCAACTCAGTTCTGGCAGTGCCTTATAACCCAGGGCCATATTATTATTACAATTCTTCTCTCTCCCCTCCCCCACCACAATGTCCTGTTACACAACACAAGGGAGGGGTACTCCTTCCTTTAAATAGGTGGTCTCAAGGGAGGGAACAAATGGCTAGAGGCAGTGGGACCTACCCCAAACCTGGCCTGAAAGGCAGCTTGGAGAACAATGACTCATTAAATACTGTTTTAGATCTCAAGAGCCCCTAGGGAAAAGAACTACATATCTTCTTCCAACTGCAAATTTCCACCATTCTGAGAATCATGCCACACATCCAGCAGGCACTCAATAAAAAGTAGGAATTATTATTATTATTATTACCATCATCAACATCATCACCATTGCCTCAACAAAGCCCAGAGAAGCACTTATTCCTTAGAAACTTCTTCCCCAACTATCTCATCCTTCTCAACTGTGGGTTACTTGACATGATTCAGCCTACACCAAAGCCAAAATCAATGTACTTTTATCCAAGCTGGATTTCAAGAACTGTGCCATTCTTGTTGGGGCTCAATATAAACTTTGACATTGTGAAAAATTCTTAGAAATCACAGCAAGAATTTGGAACTATGCCCAAAGGGACATCAAACTCTGCAAACCTTTTGATACAGCAATGCCATCACTAGGTCTACATCCTAAAGAAATCAGGAAAAGAGAGAAAGGACCTATTTGTACAAAAATATGTATAGCAGCTCTTTTTGTTGTGGCAAAGAATTGGAAATTGAGGGGATGCCCACCAATTGAGGAATGGCTGAACAATTTGTGGCATATGAATGTAATACTATTGTGCTATAAGAAATGATGAGTAGATGGATTTCAGAAAAACTAGAAAAGACTTGTATAAACTGATGCAAAGTAAAATGAGAAGAACCAGGAGAACAATATACACAACAATAGCAATACTGAATGATGATCAACTATGAATGACTTAACTACAGTTGACTTAACTATTCTTACCAATACAATGATCCAACACAATTTCAAAGGACTCATGATGAAAAATACTATACACATACGGAGAAAGAACTGATGGAGTCTGAATGCAGATGGAAGAATACTATTTTTCATTTTATTTTCTTCAGGTTTTTTTTGGTCTGTTTCTTCTTTCACAACATGACTAATATGAAAATGTTTTACATGACTGTCAAATTGCTTACCATCTTAAGGAGGGGAAGCTTAAGGAGGGAGAGAGAAAAATTGGAACTCAAAATTTTTATTAAAAATGAATGTTAAAATTATCTTTATATGTAATTGGGGGAAAATACTATTAAAAAAATCATGACAAGTACTCATTTTCTTACATCTGAAACTGATCTACATTTGCACATTTGCTTTCTGTAAAAATTCACTCATCTAAAAATGAAACCACCAAATGACCATTCCAATGGTTCCATGTGTTATCAATATGATATGTATTCATTTTTATAGCCTATGAGTACTAAGCCCATACGTTAATGCAAAAGATGTCATTGGTCCTCTTCAAGAAGGAAGGAAGAGCAAAAAGAACAACAAGGGTTCTGCATGAAAGCTACACAAAGAGGAGGAGTTCCAAAGCAGGTGTTGTGATTTAAACTTTGTCACATATTTCTTAAAGGTGTGCATCACTCCAATTATAGTGGTCTAAGTATCAGCTTACTCCTCTTATGAAGGGGGTCTTTGTGGAAAAGAGTGAGTTAGGTTCTTAGGAGAACATCTTGTATTAACTGTTTTTACCATGTTATTTGAGAATAAGGCTGATATAATATCAAAACAGACCTGCCAACTCTGCTTATAGCTTTATGCCAAGTAAAAACTAAATCAGTCTCTGAAAACTGGAGAAAAGAACAAATACTGACCACACTATAGTCTCTGCTTATTCAGGGCACTTTTGACAACTTGAAAATTAGAAGGAAAAGAGTTTGGATTTTCCTACTTAATTGAAAGGATGGTACATTATGAGATGGATTTAAATATAATTCAAGTTAAATCATGTCCTGCATATTCAAAAAGCCTGTTACAAAAGCTAATGAGGAAGACCTTAACCCTATCCTAGACACCAGTGTTCTAAACAACTGCCACTAAGCTTTTGCCCTTCCAGTCTTAAGCTAGTCTAAATTGAAGAAACAAAACAATGTAAACCAGTCCCTTGAAAGTTAGAGAACAAGAGGATGAGAGAAAAAAATGGACTATTAGGGATAAATTTTCAGCATCCTGTATTATTTAACATCAGCTGAGGATCTATCTACAATGTGCCAAGCAACATACACATCAAAACTCAAATTCTTAATATAAGAATTTACTTACATTGTCTACAGATAAGAAAAGACTAGACCTATAGTTGCATAAGCCTACAGATCTCCAAAACCTTTGTTGAAAGTCTTAGAAGGCACAGCACCTAATCTTGGCAAATCACTTCTCTCTTTTTCAGTATCATTGAATTCTACACTTTGTTGTCAGTTTTTACCAAGCCAAGAAGTTGTGAACAGACTTCCTACACTAAAGACTTGATCATCATTTGGACATTATTCTATCTTTTTTGAAGCTCAATTTTGCATATTTATATAATCATATTTTGTGTTTCATTTCGGAAATTCTGATGTATCTAGTTCTAATTCTCAAAATATCATATTATATGTAAAATGTATATTACATGTAATATACATTTTATATATAAGGATATATGCATGTGTCTGTGTGTAATTTATATTTAATATAATATGTTATTTTGTTGGAATCTCTGGACTATTTTTAATATATAATACTGGTCATCTAGTCTAAGAGGGTAATTTAATCTAAACATTAGATTGGGAAATCTTACAGTCTTTGGAATCATAAGCTTCAACCATGCAAGTTGAATCCTTTGCCCTTCAAAGCTACACTAATCAAAGGTAGTGTAATTTATTACTACATGAGATTAGGAGATCATTTTAAAGTCATGCTATACCCTCTTGAGGCATGAAAATAAAATCCCATGAAACTTTTTCTCTAGTTGGACTGGCCTTGACTGAAAAAGTTGGAAAACTGGGACTCAGGTTTTTTTAAGTTGTTCAATAGAATTGAACTTCAGGAATGCTTGTCTATTAAGTTATTAATTTTGAAAATTGATCCAAGAATGCACAGATGAAGTGATAGAGGTGCTTCAGAAGGACTGTCAACCCATACATTAATTGATGCAAAGTGAAATGAGCAGAACCAGGAGAACATTGTACACAGTAATAGCAATACTGTGTGATGATCAACTATGAATGACTTAGCTCTTCTCAGCAATACAATGATGCAAGACAATTCCAAATGACTCATGATGGAAAATGCTATCCACATTCAGAGAAATAACTGGTGTAATCTGAGTGCAGATTGAAGCATACTATTTTCACATTATTGTTTGTGTGTGTGTTCCTTTGATCTGTTTCTTCTTTCACAACATGACTAATATGGAAATATATTTTATACAATTATACATATATAACCTTTATCAAATTGTTTATCATTTTAGAAAGGGGGGATGAGAGGGAGGGAGGGAGAAAATTTTGGAACTCAAAACTTTCTTAAAATAAATGTTAAAAATTGTCTTTACATATAATTGGGAAAAATAAAATACTATTAAAAAAGAACTGTCAACCAAACCTCCTTGATGTCTTAGCAAATTACATCATAAATTCTTAGGAGCTTAAATTGAATCAATCTCCTTAGAATTACTCTGAGACAGTAATTCCTTTGGGGATATCTTCAAATCAAGTATTTATTTAGCTCTATTTCTATGATACCAAAGATAATTTATTAACCAGTGTGAATGATGTTCAAATTGCCCTGGGTCAAGTCTGCCTATAATACCCAAATGAATTATTCATTAGTATTGGGGAAACCATGGAGAATAACACTATCAACAGGCATCAGACCAAGACTGGTAATTTGAAGAGGAGAAAGAAAGGAACAGGGAATGAAGAATGGTTAACTGGTTGGAAAGCAGCATGGTAGAATGCAGTGAGCAATGGACCTGGTGTCAAGACCTAGGTTTGAGTTGTGGCTCTTCTACTTAATAACTATGTAACTATGAGCATGCCATTTTCTCCCTCTGAGTCTCAGTTTCCTCATCAATAAATTAGAGATAATACCAATACTTGCACTACCTACCTCATTAAAGTTGTTTTGAAGAAAGTTCTTTGTATATTGCAAGTCAATATACAGATATAATTATTATGTCTGTAGACATAATTATTATTATTATTATGTGCCTACTATGTATGATGCATTATGGATACAAAAGTCAAGAAGTTCCCAGGTCAACCACAAATTTATTTCACTAATAAAACCATCATAGGTTCATTAAGCAGTGAGGTAGTGTAGTAAATAAAGGAAGACCTGTATTCAAATCCAGCCTTAGATACTTAGTTTACTGGAAGATCCTAGGCAAGTCATTCAACCTCTATCTATCTGTCTTGGATTTCCTTACCTGGAAAATCAGGTTAATAATGGCACTTACATTCCAGGGTCCTTGTGAGAAGTAAATGAGATATTTACAGAGCACTAGATACATGCTAGAGCTATTATTGTAATTATTATTACCCTACCTATTACTGAAGGCAAGCTGTGGCATTCATGTACTGTCAGAAGAATCAGGCAGGCAGAAAATGTGATGAAACATTCTGACTTGGATATGCCCATGAAACTAAAGACATTGATATTGTAGAAAGAGCTCCCATTCCTTCAGCAAATGAAGCTGAAGGATTTTTCCTTATTTAATACAATAGTTGCTCTCTGTCTTCATCTTTCTATGCCTAAGCCTATGCTTATATTTGTAGGCAGTTAAGTGGTGCATTTAAGTCAGGAAGATCTGACTTCAGATCCAACCTCAGACACTTAATAGCTGTGTGATCCTACCCTCTCTCTGCCTCAGTTCTTTATCTGTAAAAAGAGGATAGTGAATTACCTCACAGGGCTGTTGTGAGGATAAAATGAAATAATACTTATAAAGCATTTTGTAAACTTTAAGGTTCTATATTAATACTAGATTTTTATTTATTATTATTAATATAATTATTAATATAAGCATATTATTATAATTCTTAATAATATTGTTAATTATTTATTTATAGTTATATCTATAAATACTAAATTTATTATTATTATTATCTCTGCATTTTTGACACTATTAACACAGTCTTTAATGATATACTCTTTTCTTCTCACTTGGCTATCAAGACTATACTCTCCTAGTTCTTCTTCTTTACCCTTTTTCCATTCCCCTTCCTGACCCTTTATTTCTGGCCTACTTTTACAATACTTTCCATTTGCAATTTCACAGCTTCTGCTATTATCATGAAGATGACTCCCAAATCTTTCTCCAACTCATATCTTTCTTTTAAATTCCAGAAGAGAATTTCAAACTACCTAAGACTATCTCTGGGCAGATAGGTGGTACAGGGGATAAAGTGCCGGGTCCAACTTGGCCTCAGACATTTCCTAGCTGCGTGACCCTGGAAAAGTCACTTAACACTGTTTGTCTCAGTTTCCTCATCCATAAAATGAGCTGGAAAAGGAAATGGCAACCCACTCCAGTCTCTTTGCCAAGAAAATCTCAAATGGGGTCATGAAGAGCTGGGCACTACTGAACAACAAAACTACATTTACCACTTATGTCTCCCTAGTGCCATGAATGCCATGAACATTTAGTAAATAAATTCAGATGTAAAACAGTCATGTCCTGATGACTTAAGCAAAGAAAGTATTTAGAAAAGGTGAAAGAGTTGAAATAATACTGGCGATGGAGTTTGCCCATCTTTCTCCCTAATTCAATAAACACAGACTGTAACTTTTCTCCCAAAATCTTCCTGCTTTTTAATTTTCCTGTTTCTGTCAGTGATGCCACCGTTCACCCAGTCAAGAATGTTTCAGATCTTAAATATTTATCATTCTTTTTCTGTTCTCTCTTTTTATCTTCCAAAACCACTTAATTTTCAAAGCCTATCAACTGTCTCTCCACAGTATCTCTTTTCTCACTTACCACTTTTTCTCTGTTTCCACTACCATGACCCTACCACAAGGACTTGTGACCACCTGCCTGGATCACTGGGATAGACAATCAAGCTGTCTAAACACCTAGAATCTCTCCCCATTCTGATCCAACCTTGACACAATGTAGTACAATTTTTCTTAGGCACAGATGTGATCACATCACCTCTCTGCAGAAATCCTTCAGTGGCTCCCTACTACCTTCCAAAAATGTAATACCTTAGCATGTCATTCAAGGCTATCCACATTTTTGACAGATCTTTATTTTTCCAGCCTTATCTCATGCTACTCCCCTCCCCCTACTCTTTGCTTCAGTCATACTGATCTATTTCTATCCAATGTTGTCATGGTTCCATGGCTTTGTTCCAAATGTTCCAAATTCCTGGAAGACCTGCTTCTACCTGTCAAAATCCAAAATATCCTTTAAGAATCAGGTCAAATGTTACTTCTTTCCTGATTCCCCCTCTAAATAATTATCTTTACTGCTCCTTCCCATCTTGAACCTTATGTATTATTTGGTTTGCACCTCTCTCATTCACTTACTAGGTATCATTTTGGAATATGATTTTATATATATATATATATATATTATATATATATGGGGGGGGAGAGAGAGAGAGAGAATCAATCCCAGGGATGTTGTTATGATAACCAGGACAGCATTGAAACCAACATGCTTAGTTTGTTATTTGATTTAAAGATGAGAGACAAGTTATACCAAAATAGAGATTAGTTGTTTCCTACATAATCTTCTTTCTTCTTTATATGCAGAAGTGCTTATTGGTGTCTGTTAAATACAAAATTACAAAATCTATTTTTAATATTTTTTGAGTACTCTGTGCTAGTTGTCGAAATTGAATCAGGATGTTTTTGTAACTGAATCACAGAGAAAAGGATGGGCAAACCCTCCATCACCAGTATTAATTCAACTCTTTCACCTTTTCTAAATGCTTTCTTTGCTTGAGTCATAAGGACATGACTGTTTTACATCTGGATTTATTTATTAATGTTCGTGGCATCCATCACACTGAATATTTATGGGGATAGAAAAATATTCAGGTGGATTGAAGTGACTAGGACAGCTTGAAGAAGAGAAGATTTAGGAGAACACATATTTGAAGGGTTGTTCCATTGAAGAAGGATTAGATTTATTCTGATCGGACACAAAGGACAGAAGTAGTCTCAAAAGGTGGGCATTGTAAAGACTTAGATTTGTGCTTTATATATGGAAGAACTTTTAAAATTAGAACTAATCAAAGTGGAATGGGCTACCTAGCAAGGTAGTAGGTTTTGTCTTACAGGATGTCTCCAAGTGCAGGCTGGAAGACTGCTTATAAAGAATTTTACGAGAAGATTCCTATCCAGACACAGGCTGAACTAAACTGAGGTCCCTTCCAACTCTTATATTATGTGATTTTGTGAAAGAGTTTTGAAGTATGAAGAAAACAAGGTCTCTATCCTCAAAGAAGTTAAGCACTAGAGAAGATTGAATCACAGAATCTTAGAGTTAAAGGTAGCTAAAATCATTCAGTCCATTTCCATACCAGAAGCATGAGTGCCCTCAAACAAGCATTTTTAACCAATTTTGCATCATGGACCCCCTTGGTCAATCTAGTAAAGTCTTTAAACCCCTTCTTAGAATAATGTTTTTAAATATGCAAAGTAAAATACATAGACACAAAGGAAACCAATGATGTTGAAATAAAATTATGAAAATATTTTTTAAATCAAGTTCATGAACCTCAAATCAAGCACCCTTACTACAACAGCTTCTAACAACTAGCCATTTATTCTCTGCTTGAATGCCTTCAGTTTGTGGACCTTCCTAACCTACATGATAGCTTGATTTATTTTGGACAGCCTTTACTTTCTTCTTTTTGGCAAATCTTTCTCCCCATACCTTCCATCCACTAGCCCTAATATTGCTCTTGGGCCACAAAGAATAAGTTAACCTTCTTCTCCATGCTAGGGCTTTAACTATCTGAAGATGGTTATATTGTCTTCACTACAGTCTTCTCTTGTTGTTCAGTCATTCAGCTGTGTCCAACTCTTCATGACCATATGGACCACAGCATGCCAAGTCCTTCTATCTTCCACTTTTGAAGTCTGTCCAAGCTCACATTCTTTGTTTCCATGATGCTATCTATCCATCTCATCCTCTGCCATCCCCTTTTCCTTTTGCCTTCAGTCATTACCCAAATCAGAGTCTTTTCCAATGAGTAGCCATCTTCTCATTATGTAGTCAAAGTAGTTAAGCGTCAGCTTCAGTCTTTGTGATTCCAGGCCAAACATCCTTTCTTGTATCAATCGATCAATAAACACTTATTAAGCATCTAATATGGGCTAGGCATTGTGATAAGTACTGGAGATACAAAAAAAAAGTACCTGCCCTCAAAGAACTTACAATATAATAGGGGTGACAACATGAAAACAAATTTATACGAAGTATGCTATATACTGGATAAATAGGAAGAATTAATAGAGGGAAGGCTTTAGAATTAAGAGGGTGGGGAAGGATTCTTGTAGAAAATAGGATTTTAGTTGGGACCCATAGAAGTTATAGAAGTTATAGAAGTACTACCACCACTCTGTCAATCTCTTCTCGAAGTGCTTCTGTAATCAGGACACCTAATAAAATATAGGATAGAGAAAGAGGCATGATGTGGCAGGACAGGATAGCACAGAGGGGGCCTCTCTTGTATTAGATACTATGCTGCTATTCATACAGCCTATATATTAGCTGTTTTTGTCAGTCACATCCCACTGTTGACTCATACTGAGATTTTAATCAATCACTTCAATGCTTTTAGCATATTAATTTCATCGGTATTGGTACTGCAGTCACAGACTGCATGCTCTCTGTGAGGGTTTGATAGTTGCCAAGGTAAAAAAATTAATCATAATAATAAAATTTAAATAAAAAACACCAACACTCTGCAATCGGCCATGATGAGGAGCTTCTGTAGACTGATCCTAGGATGAGACATATGGTCACTCACCAGGCTCATATCTGAAAACTTTCCCAGCTGCTAGGACCTGCCACAGCTTGCACTCTGCCAGCATAGCCTTCAACAGTCCAGGGTCAATTGCACATCACAATGAGGTGTCAGAGTGAGACCTGAATGGAGGTTACGTCAATTAAAATCATTTAACCTTTTCCATGTGAACAACTATTAAACTACATTTCCCCAATCCTATGCTGGCATAGTTAGTTCAGTTTTTTAGCCTCGGTAAAGGACTTTATTTTTTTCCCACTTAATAGTATCTTATTTTTTCCAATTCCATGTAAAGATAGTTTTGAATATTCATTTTTATAAGATTTTGAGTTCCAAATGTTTTTCTCCCTCCCTCCTTTCCTCCCTTCCCTCTCCATTCTCCAAGATGGCAAGCAATCTGATATGGGTTATACATGTACAATCATATTAAACATATTTCCACATTAGTCATGTTGTGAAAGAAGAATCAGAACAAAAAGGAAAAAAAACACAAGAAAGAAAAAAACAAAAAAAGTGAAAATAGTACGCTTTGATCTGCATTCAGACTCCATAGTTCTTTCTCTGGATATGGATAGCATTTTCCATCATGAGTCTTTTGGAATTGTCTAAGATTATTGTATTGCTGAGAAGAGCTAAGTCTATCAAAGCTGACCATCACATAATGTTGCTGGTACTATGTACAATGTTCTCCTGGTTCTGGTCACTTTTCTCAGCATCAGTTCAAGTAAGTCTTTCCAGGTTTTTCTGAAATCTGCTCATCATTTCTTATAGCACATAGCATTCTATTATATTCATAACCATAACTTGTTCAATCATTCCCCAATTGATGGGCATCCACTCAATTTCTAATTCTTTGCCACCACAAAAAGAGCTGCTACAAATATTTTTGTATATGTAGGTCCTTTTCACTTTAGATAAAGGACTTTAGTCTTATACTGATTACAGTCTACTTTGTTAGATTGGTTCTATCCTACTGAGACCTTTCTGGATTATAATTCTGTCATCCAGCACATTAACTATCACTTCTGAATTTGTGTCATCTGCAAGTCTGATAAGCATGCCAACTATGCCTTTGTCTAAAATATTCGTTTTTTTAAAATGTTAGAGGACAGAACTGTATACTTGCCATTAGATACCTCCTACCATGTTGAAATCTGTTCATCATTCAACCACTGGGGTATGGCTATTCACCTTTTTCTGAATCCTTTTAAGTATACTATCATCCAACGCGTATCTCCTCATCTCAAAGAGATCATGAAAGACTTCATCAAATACCTTCCTGAAATCCAGATACATTTCACAATAAAACATAGTCCTTGCCCTCATGAAACACAATCTAATAGCGACAAATGAGAAATACACAACTAGAATGCAAAATTAGTCATGATAAGTACATTATTATTATTATTATTTTAGGCAATTGGGGTTAAGTGACTTGCCCAGGGTCACACAGCTAGTAAGTATTATGTGTCTGAGGCCAGATTTAAACTCAGGTCCTCCTGACTTCAGGGCCAGTGCTCTATCTACTGCACCACCTAGCTGCCCCATGATAAGTACATTAGAAAGGTGCAAAAGAAAACTGAAGTCCTGAAGTTTTGTTGGAAAGGTAATATATGCTTCCCTTTTCCCTTTGAAAATCTGATGATGCATTTCCCAATTGTTAAACAGTCAAAGGAAATGAACAGGCAGTTTTCAGAGGAAGAAATTAAAGTTATCTATAGTCACACGAAAAAATGTTCTAAATCACTGTTGATTACAGAAATGCAAATCAAAACAACTCTGAGGTACCACATCACATCTATCAGATTGGCTAACAAGACAAAACAGGAAATTGATGAAGTTTGGAGAAGATGTGTGAAAATTGGAACACTAATGCATTGTTGGTGGAGTTGTGAACTGATCCAACCATTCTTTCTGAAGAGCAATTTGGAACTATGCCCAGAGGGCTATAAAACTGCACATACCCTTTGACCCAGCAATACCACTTCTAGGGCTGTATCCCAAAGAGATCATAAAAATGGGAAGAAGACCCACATGTACACAAATATTTATAGCAGCTTTTTTTGTGGTGGTAAAGAATTGGAAATTGAGGTGATGTCTGTCAATTGGGTGAACAAGTTATGGTATATGAAGGTAATAAAATACTATTGTGCTATAAGAAATGATGAGCAAGTGGGCTTCTGAAAAACTTGGAAAGACTTGTATGAACTGAGGCTGAGTGAAGTGAACAGAATGAGAAGAGCATTGCATACAGTAACAGTCACATTGTACAATGACTGACCTTGATAGATGTAGCTCTTCTCAGCAATGCAAGGATTTAAGATAACTACAAAAGACTCAAGATGGAAAATGCGATCCACATCCAGAGAAAGAACTGTGGAGTCTGAATGCAGATGGAAGCATACTATTTGCTTTCTTTTTTGTTGTTTTGTTTCTTCTTTCTTGTGGCTCCTTCCATTAATTCTAATTCTTCTTTACATCATGACTAATTTGAAAATATGTTTAATATGAATGTATAAGTAGAGCATATATCAGATTGTGTGCTGTCTTGGGGAGAGAGAGGGGGAAGGTGGAGGAGAAAATTCAAAACTCAAAATCTTATGAAAGTGAATGTTGAAAATTAAAAGTAAATTAATTAATTATTAAAAAAAAAAAACAGAAAATCTGATGATGCTAAAAATGAACCTATTCAGAATTAACTGAAGAAGCAAACTTTCCGTAAGGAATAATACTGGTGAGAAATCCCATAATACTTTGTGCTAACTAGGAAAATAGAGTGAAGAGGGAGAAATGATTGTAAGAGGAGAGCAAGAATAACCCTGATTGAAGTAATCCCACTGGAAATTATATTGCTTCATATAACTTTTAAATCCTATTAAATTTTCTCAATGCATGCTATCTTTTTTGATTTATTTTGATGTCTATAAACAAGAACTTCAAGAATTCTGATAAGTGAATTAAAACCTTGAAAAACTTCAATAAGGTGATTAGTTAGCATAACAATGTTTTCAAAAACTCTTCTTTATCTAGTACCAAAGTGCAGAAAAGGTCATCCTATGGAAATAAATGGCTAATTCTGTAGTGCACTCCTCTCCACACTCCACCTCCATGCCCTGTCTAGCCAACTAACTGTTTGTATTCATTTCTTTGTTTGTGAAAATGAACCAAAAGAAACTTGGCCCAGTCCCAAATCTCTTGGATTTGGGCCTATTCTAAAAACAAGCAGGAGCTACCTGGGATTTTTTAATTATTATTATTTTTGTTCATTTAAACTCTTTCAATGCCAGGGGTCAGCGGGATGTCAAAGGCAGTGTCTGCAGCTCAAGTCAAGTCTGTGGCTGCTCTTATCTACCTACGCAGTGTTTTGCTGCTGCCAGAAAAGCCTTAATTATTTTTAAAAATTCTAAATGGAAACACATGTGCTTGTGAAAAAGCCCATAAAAGGGTGGGGGTAGGGATAAGAAGAGAGAATATATATAATTCATAGACAGTATAGCAAGCAAACAAAAAAATTGAAAATGCATGTGGCTAAACCCTGTAAGATATATATTCAAGTAGTGAGCTATACTGAGGCATTGTTTCTTGGAAAGTCATTAGTTGGGTTTATAGATTTTTTAAAAGCCTTAAGCAAAGTAGTTACACAAGATTGGTATGTGATGTATGTTCTAAGCTACACCTTTCTGCCAGTTGGGTCTATAAGTCACACAGCCCAACACTTCTTCCTGCCAAATGGGGAGTGGGCTGTCATAAATTATCTCTCACATCAGTCATCAGCCCTTTTGATCATTCATTGTACACAGAGGATTATAGAGGAAATTGGAGACTTGGTTCCCAACTCAAAGAGATTATAATCCAAGCTGTTTCTATGGGAAAGGGAGAGAAGAGAGAGAGAGAGAGTAGGAAGGAAGGTGATGAGAAAAACTTAAATAAATAACACTAACTTACATTCATAAAGTACTTCGGGACTGCAGCACACTTTCAATATCTCATCTGATCCTCACAACAGCCCCATGAAAGAGCCAGGGCGACTTTTAGTATCCCCATTTTAGTGATGGGGAAATTGATGCTCAGGAATGTTACACAACCACTTGCCCACGATCATACACTCGGCTGAGCTGGTATTTGAAACCCAGGTCTTTTTACTGTGAAAGAAAACTGTTCTTTCATTATTTTTTCATGCTGTTTCATGTCACCATGGTAACATAAAATGTTTACCATGTAGAGATAGAGACGGGGCCTATCATTTCATTGGGAGGGGAAAGAGGAAGGGAATAAACATTTACATAGAGCCTGCTACGTACCAAGCACTGGGCTTAAGTGCTTTACAAATACTATCTCATTTTAATCTCGTTTCATAATTGAGGAAACCAAGACAGAGGTTAAGTGATTTACCAAAGGTCATTTAGCTAGTATTTCCTAGTCTAAGGCCCAATTTGAACTCAGGTTTTCCTGACTCTAGGCCTATCTCTCTATCCACTGAGCTGCCTAGCTGTCTCACTGGTATAAGAAACTCCTCCTATGAATGCAAGTTTGCATTTCTTTGCAATTTATAAGTCTTGATACAGTTGCCTAGAGCAATGAGAGGTTAAATGACTCAACTAGGCTCGCGTAATCAGTATGTGTTATAGATGGAACTGTAGCCCAGATCCTCCTGGCTGTATTACTTCAAATTACCTTTCAATCTCATGTAACTAGATTGATTTGAACCTAGCCTAATATGGAGATGGGAAATCTGAAATCCTAGGTAGTTAAATATGGGAGAATGTTTTACTTTAATATTAATATATTGTACTCAGTGTATGTATGTGTGTGTGTGTGTGTGTGTTTTTAAGTCAACAAAAATGTACTTACTGATCACCAACTATATGCTAGGTGCTGTGGGAGACATAAAGCATATTCTTTTCCATCAAGGAGTTTATACTCTAATTCAAGAGGAAGGGAGATAGGGGAGAGGGAAGAAGATATTTCCTTGTGAAAAATATAAATAACAATATATTGTATGTAATACGTGAATTTATAAGTGAGCAAAAATAACAAAATTATTTGGATGGCAGAGTGATATGGTGAAAAGAATTTTAATGCTGTATTGGGAATCAGAGACTTAAGTTTGAATTCTTGTTTTGCTACTTATATCATTGGGTGACCCTGAGCAAGGCCCTAGTCCTCATTGGGTCTCAATGTCTTCATCTCTCAAATGAGGGAGTTAGATTAGAAGAACTCGAAAGTCTCTTCCAGCACTAAAGCCATTATTCTAGAAGGGGAGTTGAATAAATAATAAATAAGTAGCCAAACTATAGTCAAGTTACACCTTACTGGGGTTAGGTTCTAAAGTCAGTCCACAAGGTGAAAATAGCATGTACAGTAATCAAAATTACTATCTCTCCACAACAAGTAGTGCAGGTAAGGGACATCAGCACCAAGATTTCTAAATTTAGAATAAGGATTGGCTCTAATGGCTGAGTCTTTTGGGCTGGAGTGAAGTACTTTAACAATCACTATTCTTAGATGACAGTAGTACCGCACTAATATATTTCTCACCTAGTGTTACCACCCACTCAAACACTACCTAAACCCACTCATATCCTAGTCTGTGGGGTAAATTATTGTTTCCCATCTCATGTTCACTATTGGGCATATCTAGGCAATTTTTTTTAGTGGAATTGTGGGCTGAATCATCTGAACTGTTTAAATCTCTGTCTCTGTCTCTGTCTCTCTCTCTCACACACACACACACACACCCATCTTGCTCTCATGATCGTGTTGTTATTGTTCAGTCATGCAGTCATGTCTGACTCCACGGGACCCATGGACATTTTCTTGGCAAAGATACTTACGTGGTTCACCATTTCCTTCTCCAATGTGTCCCTATTTCACAGATAAGGAACTGAAGCAGAGAGGGCTTACATGACTTGCCCAGGGTCACACAGCTAGTAAGGATCTGATCTAAGATTGAATTTGAACTCAAATCTTTTTGACTCCAATCCTGGTGCTCTATCCATTGTACCACCTCAAGTTATACTTGAATTTAAGTAAGTTAAATGCCTATGTGAGGTGATTCTACTGTGTGCATACCCAACTACCATTGTCAAGAGATGGAGATCTGAACACTAAAGGATTCAAGGGATGAGTTTTTTTTTTAATAGTATAGACTAGATCTACACTAGGAATTATACATATGGGGCAAAATCATTTTGGGATAGGAACATATATTGGGGGTGGGTGAGAACAAAGGTATGATAAGTCTTGTGTATGGTTCATTGGAAATAGAATTCATGGGAAGTCAGAATAGTCAAAGAGACCCAGGGTTTGGATGGAGAAGACTATGAGCCAGGTATTCCCTACAGAGGAAGAGGATGGTGACCTGGAGGTCCACAGATGGCAACAAAAAGGAAATGGACAAAAAGGAAACAAAAGGAAATGGACAAACAAATTTCAATAGAAATAAGATGGTTGAAGAGAAAGGATTCAAAAGTTGCAAGCCATAGCATACAAATTCTTGAAATAAAAGTTAAATGAGTTATAGGAAGAAATAGACAATAAAACTATAATAGTAGGGGACCTCTATTTAACTCCCCAGACCTAGATAAATCTAACCATAAAAAAAGAAAGAAGTTAAGGAGATGAATAGAATTTTAGAAAAGTCAGATATGATAAATCTCTGGAGAATATAGATTGGGAATAGGAGGAAATATACCTATTTCTTAGCTGTGCATAACACCTTCACAAAAGTTGACTACGTATTAAGGCACAAAAACACAACAAAAATACAGAAAAGCAAAACTACTAAATATGTCTTTTTTTTACCATAATGCAATAAATATTACATTCAATATAGGGCTTTTGAAGTATAGATTAAAAGTGCAGTGGAAACTAAATAAGTCCTAAAGAATGAATAGATCAAAGAACAAATCATAGTAATAATCCATGATTTCATTAAATATAATGATAACAATGAGACAACATACCAAAATTTGTAGCATGCAGCCAAAGAAATACTTAGAGGAAATTTTATATCTCTAAATGCTTATACCAGTAAAAGAGAAAAAGAGTAAATCGATGAATTGGTCATACAACAATAACAACAAAACCCCTAGAAAAACAACAAATTAAAAACTTTCAATTAAACACCAAATTAGAAATCCCCAAAAAATCAAAGAAGTTGTTAAAATTGAAAATAAAAAAGTTAAACCAACAAATAATACTAGAATCTGGTTTATGAAAAAAACACCAATAAAATAGATAGACAATTGGCTAATTTGGTTTGTTTTTTAAAAAAAGAAAGAAGAAAACCCAATTACCAGTATCGAAAATAAAAAGGGTGAATGAACAACCAATGAAGATGAAATTAAAGCAACTAACGGGAGCTACTTTGCCCAACTACATGGCAATAAAACTGGTAATCTTAATGAAATGGCTGAACAAGTTATATATATATGGAATACTATTGTACAGTAAGAAATTGTGAAGGACATGGTTTCAGAAAAACCTGAGAAGACATATGAACTGATGAAAAGTGAAGTGAGCAGAACCATAAAAACAATTCACACAGAGAAATATTGTAAAGGTAATCAACAGTGACTTAGTAACTCTAATCAATATGATGATCCACCACAATTCCAAAGAATTCATGATGAAAAAAATGCTGCAAACCACCAGATAGAAAACTGATGGACTCAGAATACAGATTGAAGCATTTTTCCCCATTTCTTTCTTTTTTCTTTTTTTCCCCTAGAACATGGCTAATTCAGAAATAGGTTTTACATGACTTAATATGTATAATGGGTATCATATTTCTTGCCTTCTCAATAGGTAGGGGAAAGGATTGCAGGAAGGAGAAAATTTGAAACTGAAAATAATTTTTTTTTAAGTTGCAAGGAATATGCCTACTCCTCTTCGTATTCCTATGTCTCAGGACTGGAAAGAAAAGGAGTAACTAGCCTTATAAAAATACCAAGAGATGAGGTATCATCAGGAAGAAAAACTGATATTCAATAAGCACCAGAAGATGGAAAGAATATGAGAGGAAAATATCTAGAATCATAGGACCATTGACTTAGAGATGGAAGAAAATTAAAATTTCATTCAGAAACTAACACTCTCATTTTACAAAGTAGGAAACTGAGGCCCAGAATAGCTGAAGTGATTTACCAAAGGCCACACAGGTAACAAACAGCAAAGCAAGGATTCAAACATAGATCCTATGATTCTATATTTAATGATATTTTCTCTCTACAATAGAGGAAAGTTTTCAGAGGGTAGAGTGCAAAGGAAAAGCAAAGGAATACAGTTATTGGGAAAACGCTAGAGCTGATTTTCCAGGGGGTAAGGCATGGGGGAAAAGGATCAGCCAGTGTACCTGTTGCCAGCCATGAAGTTGCCTTTGCCATTGATTCTCCACCCTCCTCCAACCCCCATCCGAAACTGATTCTGAACACATCTGTGGTGTGGATACCCAGGAAAAGTAGCTTACCTAGAAGTAGGAGTGGGGCCAGCCCACTGAGAAGGGGAAGAGGGCTAAGAAAACTTGACTCTTCAAGGGGAGAAATAATTTTCTCTGGGTTATCTGGGGTAGAATGTGAATCATCTTTGTTATAGGTTCAACTCTGGCATAAGCATTTCTTTTATTGTCTATTCAACGGAATAAAAATGTCAGCTTTCTGATTCTGTGATCTGCCTTCCCAAGAATGAGTTGACAATATCAGGGATGGTTCATGAGAACAAAAAAAAGGTGACAAGTTAATTTTTCATCTTTTTGCATCAGTCAAACATATGTAAGCATGAGCTCAAAAGCTGATTCAGCCTGAGCTGAATTCAATCCTCCCTCCTTGATCCATATGCATCCTTCCTGAAGTTTTAAACTCAATGAATCAACCTTTCCCAACAGAGAACTACCACTCTGGTCAAAGGTCTAGGCATAGCTATTCTTCCCCATTCACTAATCTAAATCCTGATGAAACAGAAACTTACTTTTGAGAATGGCTTTTGGGGCAGCTAGGTGGTGTAGTGGATAGGGCTGTGGCCTTGGAGTCAGGAGGACCTGAGTTCAAATCCGGTCTCAGACACTTGACGCTAACTAGCTGTGTGACCCTAGGCAAGTCACTCAACCACAATTGCCTCATACCACCCCCAAAAAAGGAGAGAGAGAATGGCTTTCAGAATCACTTGCATTTTCATGAGTCAATGAACAAAGCATTCTATCATAACCAGAGACTCTCAATATAGATTGTTTGGATGATCACCATGTTATCTATCATCTTCCAGGCACCAGTAAGTTTCTGGCCTTCTTTCCTCCAGACCTCTGTAAGCAAGAACATCTTACTCTATACATCTGTACTCTAATTGCCTCATATCTTTCTATTTAGATCTCCCTAAGACTTACAGCCTGCATTTTTCAAGCCCACACTAAGCCACATGAGTCCTATTCCTATTTCCTATAACTCAACCCCTAGCTACTATTGTATTACAGAGTTTTGAGACAAATCACTTTTATTTTTGTCATCTTCATTGTTGTTTAGTTTAGTTTAAACAACAAAAATATATTTTCTCTCTCTCTTCTCCATTGAAGAAGAAAAAAAAATCCTTATAACAAATATGCACAGCTAGTATTTATGTAGCATCTTAAGGTTTGCAAAGTGCTTTGTAAATATTATCTCATCTTATGCTCATAAGAACCCTGGTAGGGAGGTGCTATTATTATCCCCATTTTTACAGTGCTAAGGCAAACAGAGGTTAGGTGACTTGTCCAGGATAACATAGCTAATAAGTTTCTGAGGTTGTATTACAATTCAAGTTTTCTTAATGCTAGATCCAGGGCTCTCTCCACTCCACCTCTCAGGACTAGTAAAGCAGAGTCAAGTTTTTTTTTGTTTTTTTGACAATCAAAACCAATTCCTGCATTAACCATGCCACACACACACACCCCACCCCCACTGCCAATATAGATATATATAGAGAGAGATCTATAGCTATGTAGCTATAGAGACTTAAAGACCAACTTAGCTTTGATAAATTCCAATTTTTAAGATTTGTTTTTGCTTTAAGGTTGAATAAGAGAAAGATATGTCAGTTTAAAGGTTTCCAACCAATTTACTCCATGAAAGTTTAGTGTTATCTTTTTAACATAAGATAAATTTTAAGCTGTTTTTAAGAAAGAGAAATACTTTTTTGGGGGGGCTAGGCAATGGGGTTAAGTGACTTGCCCAGGGTCACACAGCTAGTAAGTATTATGTGTCTGAGGCTGGATTTGAACTCAGGTCCTCCTGAATCCAAGGCCAGTGCTCTATCCACTGCACCACCTAGCTGCCCTGAGAAATACTTTTAGGAAGTTACAATAGTAGCTAGTGGTTGAGTTATAGGAAATAGAAATAGGACTCATGTGGCTTAGTGTGGGCTTGAAAAATGCAGGCTCTAAGTCTTAGGGAGATCTAAGTAGAAAGATATGAGGCAATTAGAGTACAGATGTATAGAGTAAGATGTTCTTGCTTACAGAGGTCTGGAGGAAAGAAGGCCAGAAACTTACTGGTGCCTGGAAGATGATAGATAACATGGTAATCATCCAAACAATCTGTATTGAGAGCCTCTGGTTATGATAGAATGCTTTGTTCATTGACTCATGAAAATGCAAGTGATTCTGTTTAAGTAAAAAATCAATTTTGTGTGTACATGTTTAAGTAAAGATCTTTTTTGTAATTTTTAGAAAGCTGGATTAATTTATTTGTAAGCTAATTTATTGCTATATATACACATATGTGTATACACACACAGACACACACAGACACACACACACACACATATATATATATATATATACACACATAGATATAGATATTTCAATTACTCCCTAAGTCCATCATTTCTCTGGCAGGCGATGGGCATGATGTTTCATCACAGGTCTTCCAGAATTATTGTTGGACATTGTGTTGATCAGAGTTCTTAAGTCTTTCAAAGTTTCATTGTGAATGTTTCAACATTTACAATGTTGTTATTATTATACAAATTGTTCTATTTCTGTTCATATCACTCTTCATCAATTTTTACAAATGAGACTAGGCACTATAGGGAGGGTAGAGGCATGGCCTAGTGGAAATGATTCTAGCTTTCCATCCCACAGAGCTGTGATCAGAGTGGGATAATGCAAAGAGTGTTGTAAAGTTAGAAGAGACAAATTGTAATCTTGTCTCTGACATTTGCTAGTAATGTGACCACAGAGTCTCAGTTTCCTCATTCATGAAATTATTATTGTTATTATTATTGTTGCATAATAATAATACCTGGAAGACTTTTTCCAGGATAATAATACCTCAAGTATTTCCCCCAGGATAATAATGCCTTAATAATAGAGTTTCTGTAAGAAGCAAATGAAAGTGTTATATAAATATTAACAATTATTATTAGTTATAGGAATGGGACATAGACTACCTCTCAATAGATGTGATGGGAAGAGGGTAATAGATGTCAGTCAGTAATAGATGATGTTGGATAAAGTAGAATGACTTCCTCAAGGCAGACTAAGCAAATTCCTATGCAGTTTCTTCACTAGCCTACTGTTCCTTTTTCTGTACCCCTGGAATTCTTCTGCTGAAGTCTTATCCCAGATGTTAAAACCAAAATTGGAGAGGGTGTCATATCTCCTCCTCAAAGCAGCACAGAGAAAACTATCCCTGCATTTTAATTCTCCACCAACTCACACCCCATGAAAATGTACTTGAGGGGGATTGTGTGAGTTGGCAGATGGGATCCAGGAAATGGAGTGGCACTGTAGGTCAGCAGAGTTAGTGGGAGAGGAGGCTTCTTTCTCTCTCAGAACAAACAAACCCACTGAAACAAAATCTCAGTGCCACCTGCTGCTACCCCTCCAGCTCAATTTAATTTGCTCCAGGTCCTAGAATACCTAGTTATACAGCTAGCTCTCCTCTAGGAAGTGTTAAGTTTTCCCACAGGCTACCATGCATGCAAAGGGCCATCAGCTCTCTACTAGTCCTGAGACTGGAAAAAAGTAGGTGTTAAGTAGAAAATTCCCTAAGTTAGTCTGTGTGCTAAAGCTCATTTAGGATCAATTTAACTAATTAACATCATCACAATAACCAGAATCTTATGACAATAGAACCAAAATCACTATTAGTGGTTTATTTTGATCTAGTATGTTTCAAAAATTAAGCTGTACACTGAGTTTTATTCAGCTACCATGACAAAGGAGAAAGGAACCAGCACTGTTGGAAACCGTTGAACAACAAAAACAAAAACAAACAACTACAAAAAATCCCTTTCCAAATGCTTTAGCATTAGCATTAGTTTCATTTGGTGTTAAAATCTTAGGTGATCAGCTGAGGATGTGCTAAGAGTGTGAATGTCTGACAAGTAAATAGCAGAAGCAACAAATGAAAACAAGGTATGGCAAGAAGTCAGGTGTCCTTTCAGCCAGGACTAGCCACCCTGAAGCTCATTAGTTATTCAGAAAGTTGAGAAATTGCCAATCAGCGCAGGTCTGATCAGGCCATGTTTTTCCACAGTCCAAGTGAGCTCAACTAATCTCAAAATCAAATTTCAGACAGT
Organism: Vombatus ursinus; assembly: GCF_900497805.2. Taxonomy (NCBI): domain Eukaryota; kingdom Metazoa; phylum Chordata; class Mammalia; order Diprotodontia; family Vombatidae; genus Vombatus; species Vombatus ursinus. Next base: position 8,001,826 of record NW_020954594.1, read on the forward strand.
TACCAATTAAAGCATTTTATGAGGAATCAGAAGAGTTCCAAGAGAAACAGAAACGGAGGACAGGAATAGGATTTCTCTACACATGTTTATCTTTTAAACTCCCTATCTCCTAGGGTCAGAACTTCACAGGATTTGCAAACTCATTGTTAGTCTTGGATTCTGTACCACAAACAACTACTCCTACTGAGAAATTAATCCCTCTCTTATCACTCAAGGCTCTGCTGAAATTTATTTGAAATCGCTGCTAGTTGTCTCTGGGAATTCTGCTGGCTATGTTTCCAACTGATGTACTACATATGTTGAAATAGTATTTCAGAAATGCACTCTGTAGAGCATACTTTAAAAAACAACAACACTACTCTACACTGGAAACTGTAGATCAAGGGTTCTCTGGGTTTCTGCATTGCAGTGTCTACATTATTAACAAGCAAGAGAGAAGGAAAGGGGGCATTTTTTTTTGTCCTACAATTATTACCCACTGTCAATTATTCACAAACAGGGAATGAAGGAGACTTGAGTCAACTTGTTAAAAGCTGTTCCGTAACTTTTTCTCTCTCAAACTATGTTCTCTTATTATCATCATCAAATGCCTGTGTACATGCAGTACTATGCAGAACAAGTCAGTCATATATGACTTTGATTTAAGGTCTGATGTAGGAATTTCGTCCTAATATGCCCTTAGAAATAGTCATCAGACCAATAAAAATGTAAGCAACTAGAAGAGGATGGGGGTTATGGGGGCAGGATGAAAACTTCCAATTGGCATTATCCCCAAATATCATAATCCCCCTAAAAATCTTTGCCCTGGTATCATACATGTTAAGATACATTGAAGAGATAGACACAGAGACAACTGAAGAATACACACCTTCATAATCTATACTTTTCCAAGGACTTAACACAACTTCTGGTTTGATTCTCATAACAACTTGATGAATTCTGTAAGGGAAGTATTATTATCCCTATTAAGTTCAATAAACATTTAATATGTGTCTATGACATGCAAGGTATTAGTAATACAAAGGTGGAAAATGACTTAGTCCCTGTCCTCAGGGAGTTTATAGTCTGCTAGCCCATTAGATAGCTAAGAAATGTAGCATAGAAGCTTGCTCCATTTCACTCAGCTAATTAATTTTTGACAGGTGTCACAATTCCTATTCCAGTTTTTTTGGGTACTATAATATGCTTCATAAGTAAAGTTCAAGTATTTGCACTCTATCAGAGCCCAAACAACAATGGACAAATTCAGTTGGGTGTGGGGGTGGCACAGTGATGGCTTAGAAGTCCTAGTACAGTCAGTTGCTCCAGATAAATTTGTCTTTCTGTCCTTCGGAGTCCTAGTCCCAGCTCCCCTGGGGACTGGGAAGAAAGGTCAGCCCTGGGAAAGGAGTGCTATGAGGATAATAATTGTGAACAATTGTATTGAATACTTCTAGAGGGTCACAAGGCAGAGTTCAATGATGGTGGTAACCATGTTGAGGAATCCTATTTTCACAGGGAGGAATCCAGTCTACTTGGTTATCAGCACCCCAAGGCAAAGTTCTGTTTAGCCCCTGCTAGTTGCAGCTTTACACTATATACAATCAAGTTGTAACTGCATTCATAAAGCAATGATATAAAGACAAATTCAAGTTTAGACAAGGTGGGGAATTTCAATACAGCAAATTCTCAACAAGGAGAAAATGGTAAATGATAAACACATATATCTGAAATGTCTCTATAGCCATGATTCCAACCTTTTTTTCCTCCTTGATACTCTTTACATAAGCTACTATAAAGAAAAATCTATTGGATCAAAATTTCAACAATGGTTATTCAACTGTTCTTCCTTGAGCTTTACTATTTCTTCAACCCAAAATTAGAACCCACTTATAAGTTTATCAGAGAACTTCTAAGGGGGTCATGGAACCATTCATTCAACAAACTTATTATCTGCTATGTAGTTACATATCTGCTAGATACTTGGGAAGATTCAAAGATAAACAAAACAGGGTCCTTGACCTCAGGGACCTAACAACCTAGTTTAGCTGGAAAAAAAAAGCATAGGACAGTTTTTGGTAATATTAGTAACAAACTGGGGGCTATGTGAATGATATTAACACACTTTCTCAAATTTCTTTTAGAGAGTACCAAAGTACTACCTTCTTAAACACCTTTAAACTTTGTTAGAATGCCAAAAGAGCAATAATTGGAATAAGTAAAGTATTTACAAAGGAATAATTTTGAGCACAGAGAATCATGGCAAGGGGAAAATGGGGTAGAGGAAATTATTTCAGACGCGTTTGAGAATCAGTGTTATAAAATAAGTGCTAGTAAGCACTAATGTAGCCAATCAGAGGGCAACAACAGTCAAAATGGTGGGGAGAAGGAAAGATGAAGATAAATACAAATGAGTTTAAGAATTAGTTTAATTGACTATCCCAACTTCTGAGAGAGGAAAAAACCTTAAGGAGAATCAGAAATTCTGTGCCTTGAACATTTCTTTGTTGTTCAGTCATTTTCAGTCATGTCTGACTCTTCATGACCACATTTGGGGTTTTCTTGGCAAAAAATACTGGAGTGATTTGTCATTTCCTTCTCCATATCATTTTACAGATGAGGAAACTGAGGCAAGCAGGGTTAAGTGACTTACCCAGGGTTACATAGCTAAGTAAGGGTCTGAGACTAGATTTCAACTTAGGAAGATGAGTCTTCCTAACTCCCAAGGCCAGCACTTTATCCACTGCACCACCTAGCTGTCCCACCTTGCACACAGTAGGCACTAAGTTAATAGCAAATGAATGATCCTACAAACTCTCACTTTCTCTTTCAAAAACTCACATGAATCTCCAGGCTCATTGATTTGGATGCAACCTCCAGAGATGCAGATCATGATGTAGCCACACTTGCTTATTTTTTCCTTCTCTTGTCCATGCCCTGCCATAACTTTACCTTTCTCTTGACGTCATGTAGGTAACAGGGGAGCACTCTGGCTGTCTACCTGTCATCCTTCACCCTCACCATGAGACCAGCCTATGTTCTACTTCTATCACACATTTCCCTGATGACATCTTCTATTCCTGCTCAGCTTTGACTGTCTTCCTTTTAAGTTATATGTTGCCATTTACTTACATTCACCATGTGCATCTCTGTAACCCATGAAACTCATATAAGAAAGGTTATTCTCCTTTCCCACCTCTTAGAGTTCTGGCCATTCACTCCTTGACATAAGAACCAGCAACACTAAATTATGGGTACATACTGTATTTGGCATGAATTATATTGTAATGAGAAAAAGCCAATATATTATTTGTTCCCTCTAAGACAAGGGTGTATAGCTCCGCTTGAAACTAACTCATAGAATTTTTGACATCAGGTAAGAAGGGTAGTCAATTACTCTTGAAAAAGGTGGTGGCTCATTGGGAGATAATGGGCTCTTTGATTCAAAAAGCAAGGAATTAACTAGGCAGCCAATAGCTAGTCACAGTTGTGAGATTAACCATCTGTTTTTAAATCTTACTTCTGCTTTCATGGAAAAGAATGGAAGTTGAGTTACACCCTCTACCTCAAATTTCATCCCGCAGTGAATGGGGTTATAATTTGTAATACTGAAACAGTGGGACATTTATTTTTGTTCCAACTGTGCTGAAATAGCTACAGTTTTAGCCTTTGGGGATATATTTATGGCCATATCAGTCAACAAGCCCAGAAAAATAGCTCTCAGGGAATATGATCACTCAGATGGCAGAAATAAAATAAGCATGTTAACATGGCTAGGTGAGATTTTTATTGATATGTTCCATCTCTACAGCCACCCAGAAAGCACATTCCAAAAGGGACCTTGGAAAAAAATGTCAGGTAACTCTATGTGCAAATCCTTCATCAATCCTCTTAAACAAATGCAGTTTTTTTTTCTGTATAAAACGTTTGCACATTGTCAATGATAATGTGTGCAACTCTGACTTTGATATAGGCACTTGAAGCATAAGCTCATAAGCCCTCTTTATTTAGGGAAAAATCTAGTTCAACATTTTCACTGACAGTCAGGGTCACATATTTAGGCAGCTGCTGAAAATACTGGATCAGGAAAACTATTGTAACACAGTCTATTTATAACTCCATTTCAAGCTGCTTATTTTAATAAAGTATAGTGAGCCAACAGAAATACTTAGGTATTCAAAGGACAGCATATTTTCATTAAACACAGAACAAATTTCTAAAAGATTTTTAAAGAGGTTTAAAGAAAGTGTTGGGCAAGTTTAAATTTCCTTAGCCCTTGTTGGATCGAGCATTTTATCTAGTCAGATGATCAAAACAAATAATTAAATAAAGCAAATATTTTATATCTCCATATGCAAAATTATTCCTAATATATGATAAAAGCTTAGAAACCTTAGGGATGACCTATTCCAACCTCTCCCCAATGCAAGGATTTCCTCTACCACCCCTGCCTAATAGTCATCTAGAGTTAGCTTGAACACTGATGGTGGCAGGTAACTCATATAATAGCACACTCTATTTGGGGGAGGAAAGACTCGAATTGTTAGAAAATTCTTTTGTATATTGAACAGAAACCTGTCTCCTTCAGTGGAATTTCTTTCAATTACTCTCTTTCTGCTACTAGTCTAAATTTCCTTCAATCTCAGTTTCAACAAGCTAGGTGTACAGGAGATGGAGCTCAGGCCCTGGAGTCAGCAGGACCTAAGCTCAGATCTGGCCTCAGACCTTACTAGCTGTGTAATTCTGGGCAAATCACTTAACCCTATTTGCCTATTTCCTCATCTGAAAATGAGCAGGAGGAGGAAAAGGCGAAACCTCTTTGGTATCTTTGCCAAGAAAACCCCAAATGGGGTCATGAAGAGTTGGACATGACTGAAAATGACTCAACTACAAAACAGATTGTGGTATATGACTATTCTATAAGAAATGACAAAGATAAAAAATTCAGAGAAGCATGGAAAGACTTTTCTGATCTGATGCAAAGAGAAATAAGCAAAACCAGGATACCAATATGTGCAATAACTACATGGACGGAGTTAAAAAAAAAAAACCGAGCAAAACAAACAAAAAAAAAATGCTGAATAATTCTAATGACCTAGTTTGACCCCACAGAAGAACTACCCTCCTTTCATTGGAAAAGTGAAGAATAATGGATATGAAGTACTGCATCTACTGACAGACATGGTTGATGTGTTGGGTTAGTTTTCCTGGACTGCTTTTTAAATATTTGTTATAAGGAAGGATGTCTCTGTGGATAGGGGAATGAAGACAGCTATATTTAGAAACTGGGATGCATAAAGATAAAAGTTATCAATAAAAAAGGATACATTTTAAAAAATAAATTGTGGAGAAATGTATCTAAACAAAAGTTTTTGTAAATAAGGTCTGAGGGTATTATTGCACTACAAGCTCAAGATGAGTGAACAGCATGAGATGGCAGCCATAAAGGTTGATTTAATCTTAATCTGCATGGTATCCTAAAAATGATGAGAGGTAGTATGGTTCACTATCGTCATCCTTCTGTACTCTTCCCTACATTAGACCATCTATGCAGCATCTTGTCCAATTTATGGCACTAAATTTTAGATTGGATATTGACAAACTTAAAATTATCTAGAGTAGGGTGACCAAGATGGCAAGGGAACATAAAAGCATCCCATATGGAGAGCAATCAGAAGAACTGGGAATGGTTAGACTACAAAAGAGAAGACTTAGGAAATATTTGACAGCTCTCTCCAAAGATTACAAAGTCTGTTAGAAGAAAAGAAGGAAGCCAGTCTGAAGGAAAATGATTTAGATTTGGTCTGCTGAGCCCAGGACAGAAGCCACAGAAAGGTGAATTTGGGCCTGATATGAGAGGAAACTTCCTAACAATTATAAATAACTCTATATTAGGGAAGCTAAGTGGTGCAGTGGATAGTGCCAGGAGTCAGAAAGATTCATCTTTATGTGTTCAAAGCTGACCTCAGACACTTACTAGCTGTGTGACCATGGCAAGTTATTTAACCCTGTTTGCCTCAGTTTCCTCATCTGTAAAATGAACTAGAGAAGGAAATGGCCAACCACTCCAGTATCTTTGTCAAAAAAACAAACAAAACATCAAAGATTAACTTCTAAAAGCCCAGAAAATATCATCCCAGGAAAAACCCTGGAACAGCTAAACCAGAAGATGAGGTGCAGCAGCCCAATAGCTCAGGTAGCTTGAGGGATTAATGGGAAAGGCCCCTCTTGCCCTAGGGGAAGGGGAGCAGTACAGAATAGGAGGCCTCTCAGCAAGCTAGCAGAAAGCCCCACCTCAGCATACCAGAAGGAGATCCTGAAGCCCAGGTGGTGGAGCAGGCAAACACCAACACCTGGACCCCAGAGTGCCTCATTGAGGGGGGTGACTGGTGGAAACCAGATCAGAAAACCACCAGGTGCCTCAGCATTCTACAGTAACCGGCTCTCCCAGTGCCTCAGCAAAACTAAGGGAAGCAGCACTCCAAGGGGTCCCAGGTGGATAAACATCCTACAACATCCATATGAAGGAGCTGAAGAAATCGAAAGGAAGGAAAGGCCTAGGTGAGCAGGAAATCTCCAAGAGCCACACTACCCAATCCTACGCCTAGAGTTCCAGTGTTACTAATTCCAAACCAACTCCAGGTAAGCTGCCAGAATCCTGCAGCCTCCAACTGCCAATATTGGAGGCCCTAGCACACAAAACCAGTGACTAGGCCCTAGGTTCCCAACACAAGAAGCATGGGTCAGTGCCCTCTGCTCCCCAGCAGGAGAGCCCAGTCTCTTTAAAGGCCAGGAAATAAGCAAACACCATGAGCAAAAAGAAATGTACGATCGATTCTTATTATGGGAAGAGTGAAGATCAAGACAGAAATTCTTAAGAGGACAACATTGTTAACAAACCCACCTCTGGAACCTCTAAAGGGAATATGAACTGGTCTGAAGCCCAAAAAGCCTTCTTAGAAGAGCTCAAGAAGGATTTTAAAAGTCAAATGAGAGAGGTAGAAGAAAAAATGGGAAAATAAATGAGAGGTATGCAAGAGAGAATCAATAGCTTGGGAAAGGAAGGACAAAAATTAATTGTAGAAAACAAGTCCTTAAAAAATACAATTGGCCAACTGGAAAAAAAAAGTACACTGAAGAAAACAAGTCCCTAAAAAATACAATTGTCCATATGGGGAAGGAGGTACAAAATCTAATAGAAGAAAACAATTTGTTAAAAATTAGAATTGAGCAAATGGAAGCTAATGACACTATGAGAGAGCAAGAATCAGTCAAAAACAAAAGAATGAAAAAAATAGATGAAAATGTGAAATATCTCATAGGTAAAACAACTGACCTGGAAAATCGATCTGGGAGAGACAATTTAAAAATTATTGGTCGGTCTGAAAATCACGATAAAAAAAAGGCCTGAACAATATCTTTCAGGAAATCATAAAGGAAAACTGCTCTGAGGTCCTAGAACCAGAGGGTAAAATAGCCATAGAAAGAATCCACTGATCACCTCCTGAAAGAGATCCCAAATTGAAAACACCAAGGAATATGGTAGCCAAATTCCAAAATTACCGGGTCAAAGAGAAAATATTGCAAGCAGCCAGAAAGAAACAATTTAAATATCGTGGAACCACAGTCAGGATTACACAGGACCTTGCAGCTTCTACATTAAAAGACCATAGGGCATGGAATATGATATTCCGTAAGGCAAAGGAGCTTGGATTACAACCAAGGATCAACTACCGAGAGAAAATGAGTATGATCTTTTAAGGGAGGAGATGGATATTCAACGAAATAGGGGACTTCCATAACTTCCTGATAAAAAGACCAGAGCTCAACAGAAAATTTGATCTTCAAATACAAGACTCAAGGGAGATATAAAAAGGTAAATTGGACAGAAAGAAACAACATGTTATTAATGAGGGCAAACTGTTTACATCCCTACAAGGGAAGATGATGCTTCTAACAATTGAGAACTGTATTGTTATTACACCATGTTAAAGGGGTATACGTAAAGGGGGTGGGAATAAATTGACTTTGATGTAATGATGAAAAAAATCTAATCAAGTGGGTTAAATGAATCCAAGTAAGTGAATTAATCTGATCTACTTAAGAAAATGAACTGAGAGAAAAGGGAAGGAAGAGGCAGACAAGGGTAAATTACGTCACAGGAAAAGGCACAAAAACCTATTACAGCAGAGGGAAAGAAGGAAGGCAGATGAGCATTGTTTGAACTTTACTCTTATCAGATTTGGCTCAAGAAGGGAATAACATGATCAGTTAGGTATAGAAATCTAACATGCCCTATAGGCAGTAGGAGGGAAAAGGGGAAAGAAAAGGGAGGGGGCTAATAGGAGGGAGGTAGGACTGAGGAGGGAGGCCATGGTCAAAAGCAAAACATTAGTGAGGAGGGAAAAGGAGAAAAGAGAAAGAAAAGCATCATAAAGGGTGGGGGCGGGGAGAAGGATGGAGAGAAAGACACATAGTAATCATAATTGTGAATGTGATATATGAATGTAATGGAATACGATTGTGCCATGAGAAATGATGAACAGGCAGACTTCAAATAACCCTGGAAAGACTTGTATGGTTTGATGCTGAGTGAAGTGAGCAGAACCAGGAGAATTGAGTGATGATTGACTTTGATAGACTTAACCCCTTTCAGCAATACAAGAATCTAAGACAAGTCTAAAAGCCTCATGATGGAAAATGCTATCCACATCCAAAGAAAGAACTATGGAGTTTGAATGCAGATCGAAGCATACTATTTGCTATTTTTTCTTCTTCTGTTATGTTTTGTTTCCTCTTTCTGGTGGTTCCTCCTATTAGTTCTAATTCTTGTGTACAATATCACAAATGTGAAAATATGTTTAATAGGAATGTATATGTATAGCTTACATTAGATTGCACGCCATCTTAGGAAGGGAGGTGGGGGGGAGAAAAATTTTAAACTCAAAAGCTTATGGAAGTGATTGTTGATAATTCAAAATAAATTAATAAAACATAATAAAATAAAATAAACCCCCCCAAAATAAATAAAAGACCCGAATTATCAAAAAAAAAAACCAAAACACCAATTGTGGTCACAAAGAGGCAGACACAACTGAAACTACTGAACAGAAACAAAAGAATGATCTGCCTTGGAAGACAGTGATTTCCCCATTGTCAGAGGTCTTCAGTCAGAAGTTCAATGACCACATTTGGGGAATGCTCTTTTGTATTGGGTAATTAGTATTGGGGAAGAAGCTGATCCCACCCTGGTTTCTGTTTTGCAGTTTGATGGTGTAGTTGATAGAATTTGGAATTAGTAGTCAGCAAGACTTGGATTTCAATCTTACCTCAGACACTAGTTGTATGACTCTAAGCAAGTCACTTAAGCACTGTCAGCCTCAGTTTCCTCATCTGTAAAAGGTAGCATGTACCTCACAGGGTTGTTGTAAGAATTAAATAAGGTGCCACACGTATAACTTTTCACGAACTTTAAAGTATTCTATACGTCCTAAACATTATTCCTATTGAAATCCCAGAAGGAAGATAAAGATTATTCAAGATTAAGGAAGGGAGTAGGTGGTAATTCTCCTGTCTTTCCTGAATTGTTGGTCTTGAAATTAGTTCATCTTCTCCTGCCTTCAACAGCCTTTCTACTCTTTCTCTGCCTGCTCATAAGCAACATGGGGACAGAGAGGAGACTGGGAATTATGCAGATTCCTTGAAAAAAAATAATGCAGAAGCAACCAAGAAAATGATATTGGCTAGACAGAAAGTGTGTGTGTGTGTGTGTGTGTGTGTGTGTGTGTGTGTGTGTGTGTAGAAAGGCTATGATGAAGGCTGCAGAAGAAAAAAGCATTCCTTTCCAAGACTAAAATAAATATACATATATGTTTTTATGTGGAGGGTTGGAGGGAGAAGTATGCCAGAGTAATATTTTTTAGCAATAAAAATCACTTGCTGTAGGGGCAACTCACAGCAGATAGAGCTCTGGCCTTGGAGTCAGGAGGACCTGAGTTCAAATCCAGCCTCAGACACTTGACACTTACTAGCTGTGAGACCCTGGGCAAGTCACTTAACCCCTATTGCCTCATCAAAAAGAAAAAAAAAAATCACTTCTTTTGAAGGTCTGATTATCCCTGGCATGTTGACTGATACTTAACGTAACAGTATGTGTGTAATGTATTTAACTATCTACCAGTACATGAGGAAATCCCATATGAAGTGTCTGCTGAACTGTAGTTGTACTTTATAAGGCAGGAGAGAATTACTTCGGAAGTAGATGTCTTTAAGTTTTTGTCCTTTAAGTTTATCTACTCCAGGGAAAGGGAAGGATGTCTGATTTCAAAGGTGGTTCCCTGTAGAGTATCAATGTAGAGTAGGATGTGTGGAGGAGCTTGGAAATATGGGTAGGATAATAAGGAATGTCCAAAAATTGAAAGGGCGCAAGTAGTGAGCTCTCTTCCCCCTCACCCCACCACCCACCATATTCCTCCCACCAGAGGTTTTTGCTATTTGTCTATCGTTTTCGAAAAGGACCATGACATCAGGGAGATGATGTCATGACACACAAGTGAATTGAATTTAAGTGAGGGAGGGCTGTACAAAGTCACCAGCATTATTTTCTCCTCTGAAGCCATCTGAGTCCAATGGTAAGATATGGATCAGGATGACTGGAGACAGCCCTCTTCCCCTACCATCAACACCATTGAAAGCATTCTAACAGAAGCAAAGACTTCTCAGATATTTTCTCTAGAATTCTGGCAGCAGAGATGAGCCTGTTATTCAAAAATTCTATAATGGGGGAGGGACAGTTCTACCCTTTTGCCTTGGTGATGGCAGGATTGTTTTGGAGCTGATTATATATAACATATAGGAACCTGAGGTCTTTATTTTTTTAAACCCTCAGTAACATGTGAGTACAGGTGAGGCTTGTGATTTTTGGATGGTACCAAAGCCAGATTTTTAGTCCTTGGATGAATTTTGTAGCCCTAAAGCTTTTCTAAAACTATTTGCAAGGCTTTAATAACTCATATGCTAGTGTTTACATGCTCAGATTAGCTAGGCTGTGGGCTCTCACCCAGACAAATAGGAGGAGTATTTGTGGTGAAACCACAGTACTCTACCTCAACTGATATCACACAAATGGAAGCTGTGTGATTGAAAAAAAAAACGCATTATTCTCTCCCTCACTCTGCCAAAAAAAAAAGGTGAAGTTAATTAAAAACTTTGATAAATAATAAGAAGGCTGAGATCCACAGGTTTATTCTTTGATGTATCCAGATAGAATATTTGCAACACAGAGAAGGAGCACCCAATGTAACTTGGGCAATACATGAAATTGGTTTGGGACCAACAGGGGAAAACTAACTAACTTAGTTTCAGAAACTTTTAATTAAATTCTCATTCTCTTCGTAATAATGCCATATTTCGGAATCTCTATGTTAAAGAACTATCTACCCTGAGCTGAAAATGATGGAACATCTTCGGTCTCCCATGTTTCAGAGATTAAGAGCTTTATGACTCAGATCAATTCTGCCACAACTTGTTTTTTTACCTTTGTTATGTGTGAAGAATGAAGGGCACAGAATTTCAGCTTGTCCCTTTACCATTGAGACTGCACAGAGATACCTGGCTTCCTCTCTGGATTTCTTAGAACTCAACTACACTTGGGTTCTTATTCTGAGATACTGATCCTATGATAAAATGTGCTTTTTAACACAAGAAATGCCTAGCCTAAAGTATTTATCCCTTCTATATATCACAGTGCAGACAAAGGGTTATTCAAAATCCAAAGGAGAAAAGTCTTATGTGGTTTACCTGCAGCCCCTGAACAAACCTGGCAATGTAGGCCCAAAAGGCCAGTAGGCACTCTCAGTGGTCAAATAGCTTTAAGACTGCTATAATGTTAGCATGGCTTTCTGGCAATAACAATGATGATATAATAACAATCATCATCGTTATAAAACACTTTAAGGTTTGCAAAGCTGTTTCCAAATGTTGTCTTACTTGATCATTACAATAACCTTGTGGGGTAGGTGCTATTATTATCCCCATTTTACAGATAAGAAAACTGAGACAGAGAGAAATTAAGTGAGTTGCCTAGGATCACACAGCTAGTAGGTGCCTAAGACTGGATTTGAATTCATATCTGCCTGACCCTAGGTCCAGCACTCTATCATGTTACCTATTTTCCTCTGGCAATCACCAAGGGACCAAAATTTCGTGATAATTTTAGGAATTAGGAAATTTTAGACTAAATGAAGAACTAGGATTAGTGGACAGATGTTATAATAAGATGCAGGTTTTGGCTCCATGTGCCTCAGCAACACCCTAATATTAACACCAATAAAGTAGTCAAAAGTAAGCTATTTTGCAAACATTCATAGAGGGCACCTGACTGCAGAGTAGCAAATCTTCCTCTTTTCTCTCCCTTCTCTATAATTAAGACAATCTGGAGGGGGCAACCTATCAGGAGACTCGAGAAAAAGGATGTTTTTCCTCTTCCTGACCAGGAAATGGTTTGGTTTCCATCTTCCTGGGGAATGAATCAGGTTTCAGGCTTTTAGAGATAGAGCTCTAAATGTCAAGCCACTAAAACAGAGTCTATCAGAGGAATAGCCAAGTAGCAGTACCTGCCATAGGTAATTATCTGCCTATAGCAAGTGTAAGTTGTTTCTCCTAACCAATGCTTATTAGCAAACCATGATCTCTTATTAAAACATAATGCCTTTGGTCCAAAATATATTTCACCATTAGGATCTTCGAATGACATATTGACAAAATGGAGACAGCAGCCTTATTACATACAGTGTCCAATCCAAGGGTTCTGAACCTTTTTTTTGTGATCTGAGCCCTTTGGCAGTCTGGTGAAGGGAGCCCTGTCTCAGAGTCATACTTTTAAATCATCAAAGGGAATGCCAAATTTTAGCTAGAGGTTAGTGCTAATAAAGATGACTTCCCCCCCCCATCCAATTTCACAAATTTCCTGAAATCTAACCATGGACTCTAGGTTAAGAATTCCTGACCTTGGTGGAAAAAAAGTTTTATGACATAAAGGTATTTAGGTTATCATGGATCAAGTGTAAATCTTAAGAATTAGAATTCATTTATATATACCATTTCAAATTAATTCAAATCTCTTTGAAATCACTAAATTTTACTCTTTGAAATTTCCATGAAAATTCTAGTACATAGTTGCCCAGAAAATTCAAACCATCTGTAAGTAAACCAAAGGCTCTCTATGGTATATATCACAGGTTTAAAGCACTTTGGCAAGGGCAGGTTGAACACATTATTAAAAGAATTTAACTGGGAGAAGAGCTACCATAATTACAAGGCATCTGGTCTAATGTTGACAAAACAACTTTTAAAAGCTTTCAAAAGCCTTAAAGGCTCGTCAATTAAAAAGGCATGAATAGTAATGTGCATTTTGCCCTTAACAATATAAACTGTATCTCATGTGAATACAGTGATCTTTTAATTCTGGAACAATCATTTATCGCCTCCCACTACTAAACTAAACACGGGAATAAAGTCTAAATTATGACTAGGTTAGTCCATTATGCTGAAAATAAAATAACTCTATAAAAATTCAATTACAAACATTGCCTTTAATGAGAATTTCCACACTAGCAAAGTATTGTTAAAATGCCAATAATTAATGCCAGCATTTGAGCTTTCTCCATTACTAGGAGCAGGAAGGAAACTGGATTGGGCTTTATCTCCCCTAATGACTGCTTTCTACACTTGCAAATGATATTATTTGTTGTGCTTAAATATACAAATGTATGCTCACACACAGGCACAAAACCCTAATGATTTAAACCCTTTCCATCTGTACATTTTCCCTTATGGCTTTGCCCAGAATGGTTAATTGACTATTGCCAGTATCAGCAACACCTCTAATCCCTACCCAACCTTCGAGAGACAGTTGATATTCCCTCCTCCTCCAAGAAGAATTCTTTGATCAAGCTGGACTACACCCATCTAGCTCTGTTTCTTGTGAAACCATTTAGCAAGTCAAGCCAAGTCAACAAGCACTTATTAATTGCCTACTACGTGCTAGAGGTGGGGAACCTGTGGCCTCAAGGCCACATGTGGCCTTCTAGGGTGCAGCCTCTTGACTGAGTCCAAATTTTACAAAACAAATACTTTTATTAAGGGGATTTATTCTGTGAAATTTGGATTCAGTCAAAGGACTGCACCTGAGGACCTAGAGGGCCACATGTGGTCTCCAGGCTGAAGGTTCCCCACCCTTACAAGACACTGTGCTAGGGAGTAGGGATACAAAGAAAGCAAAAATAGATCCAGAATCTGTCCAGCTTTCAGAAGCTGTCTAATCTACTCCCTTGGCATATAGCCAATCTAATGCCTTATAACAATATAGTACAATATAATGTCTTATAACAATATAGTACAGAAGCCAAGATGGCGGAGGGAAAGCAGTGACTTGTTTGAGCTCTCCCCCCAAACCCCTCCAAATACCTATAAAAATGGCTCTTAACAAATTCTAAAGCAGCAGAACACACAAAAAGACAGAGTGAAACAAATTTCCTGCCAAAGACAGCCTGGATGGTTGATCAGAAAGGTATATCGTGCCGGGTGGGAAGAGGAGTATAGTTAGGCGTGGGTGTGCAGGCCACAGTGACCCCGGAGCAGGCCTCAGAGGACTGAATCGCGGGCAGCTGTGGCAGTTTCCAGACGTCTCAACCCTGGAACACCAAAGACAACTTAGAAGGTCAGTGGGAAAAGTCTGTGACTGCAGTGAGAGAAGGAGCTAGATCTCAGCCACCCCTGCGGCCATGGCTGTTTCCTGAGCTTCCAGACCACAGATTGAGGGGGAATCAAGTGGCTGATCACAGGGGGATTGCAGGGATCTCTTTGCCACTGCTGAGGCAGGAATCTCTTGCTTTACCAGTGCTTGGATCTGGGTCACAGTTCTGAGGGGCAGTCCTGGGGCGAGGAGAAATGCTGGTGTGGTGAAGCTTGTTGTGGCAATGGAGAGGAAACACCTCACGCCTTATCATACCACCTTGGAAGAACTGAAAATTATCAGGTCCCTAGAAGTATCTCTGAACAGCTGTAAAAACCCCTGAAGCTTGGGACAGTACATTCTCCACATCGGAAGCAGACTTTTACCTTAACAAAGAGTTTAAAACTCAAGTAATTGGCCAGGATCATGAGTAAGCAGTGCAAAAAGAGTCAGACTATATTATCTTACTTTGGTGACAAAGAAGACCAAAACATACAACCAGAAGAAGACAACAAAGCCAAAGCTCCTACATCCAAAGCCTCCAAGAAAAGCATGAATCAATCCCAGGCCTTGGAAGAGCTCAAAAAGGATTTTGAGAAGCAAGTAAGAGAAGTAGAGGAAAAACTGAGAGTGATGCTAGAAAATCATGAAAAACAAGTCAACAGCTTGCTAAAGGGGATCCAAAAAAATACTGAAGAAAATAACACCTTAAAAAATAGCCTAACCCAAATGGCAAAAGAGGTCCGAAAAGCCAATGAGGAGAAGAATGCCCTAAAAAGCAAAATTGGCCAAATGGAAAAGGAAGTCCAAAAGATTACTGAAGAAAATACTTCCTTAAAAATTAGAATAGAGCGATTGGAAGCTAATGACTTTATGAGAAATCAAGACACTGTAAAACAAATCCAAAAGAATGAAAAATAAGAAAACAATGTGAAATCTCTCATTGGAAAAACAACTGACCTGGAAAATAGATCCAGGAGAGAAAATTTAAAAATTATTGGCCTATCTGAAAGCCCATGATCAAAAAAAGAGCCTAGACATCATCTTTCAAGAAATTACCAAGGAAAACTGTCCTGATATTTTAGAACGACAGGGCAAAATAGAAATGGAAAGAATCCACCAATCTCCTCCTGAAAGAGATCCCCAAAGGAAAACTCCTAGGAATATTGTAGCCAAATGCCAGAGTTCCCAGGTCAAGGAGAAAATATTACAAGCAGCCAGAAAGAAACAATTCAAGCATTGTGGAAACACAATCAGGATAACACAAGATTTAGCTGCTTCTACATTAAAGGACCACAGGGCATGGAATATAATATTCCGGAGGGCAAAGGAGATAGGACTACAACCAAGAATCACCTACCCAGCAAAACTGAGTATAATTCTTCAGGGGAAAAATGGTCATTCAGTGAAATAAAGGATTTTCAAGCATTCTTGATGAAAAGACCAGAGTTGAATAGAAAATTTGATTTTCAAATACAATACTCGAGTGGAACCTGAAGAGGCAAACAGGAAAGAGAAAATCATAAGAGACTTATTAAAGTTGAACTGTTTACATTCCTGCATGGAAAGATGATGTTTGTAATTCATGAGACCTTTGTTAGTATTAGGGTAGTTGGAGGGGAAAAAATTATATGTATGTATAAATAGATATAGATAGATAGAGGGCACAAGCGTGAGTTGAAAATGAAGGGGTCATATCTGGAGAACAAAATTAAGGGGTGAGAGAGGATTGTACTAGGAGAAGGAGAAAGGGAGAGGTAGAATGGGGTAAATTATCTCACAAAAAAAAACAGAAAAGAAAAGGCTCTTACAGTGGAGGCGAAACAGGGGAAGGTGAGAGGGAATGAGTGAATCTTATTCTCATAGAATTTGACTTAAGGAGGGAATAACATACACACTCAATTGGGTGTGGAAATCTGTCTTACCCTACAGGAAAATGTGTGGGGGGGAAGGGGACAAGAGAGTAGGGGGATGATAGAGAGGAGGGCAGATTGGGAAAGGGGGTAATCAGAAGCAAGTACTTCTGAGGAGGATCAGGGTCAAAAGAAAGAATAGAATAAATGGGGGGGATGGGATTAAGGGAAACAGAGTTAGTTTTTCACAGCATGTCTACTATGGAAGTGTTTTGCATAACTGCACATATATAACCTGTATTTAGTTGCTTGCTTTATCAATGAGGGTGGGTGGGGAGGGAGGAAGAGAGAAAATTTGGAACGCAAAGTTTTAAAAACACATGTTTAAAAAAATGTTTTCGCATGCAACTGGGAAATAAGAAATACAGGAAATGGGGTACAGAAATCCATCCTGCCCTATAGGAAAATTGAAGGGGAAGGGAATAAGAGAAGTGGGGAGAGATAGAAGGGAAAGCAGACTAGGGGAAGGGGAATTCAGAATGCATGCCATCTTGGGGTGGGGGGAGGGGTGAGATGGGGTGAAAATTTGGAACTCAAAATCTTGTGGAAGTAAATGTTGAAAACAAAAAAATAAATAAAAATTAAAAAAACAATATAGTACAATATAACATCTTATAGTATTCATTTTCTTTTTTTTTTGAGTGCATATGTCTTACTATTACCTTGCCCATATCTCTCCATCTTCCTAGATCTGAAAACTTGGGTGTGGAGAGGTTAATTATTCCCTAATGATAGAATGTGAGATTTGGTCCTTCACAAATGCTCAAACTTCTAAGAAGACACAAGTGAGATTAGTCTGTTATAGCACAGATTATGGTATAGTAGACAGAATGCTAAACCCAGAGTCAGGGGACATGGGTTCGAATCTCAACTCTAGGACTGTATAACCATGGGGAATTCTCAACTTCTCAAAGCCTCAGTTTAATCAACTAATTCACAGCATGTGGGGGGCGGGGAGGAGAGCACTTTTCATGCCTTAAAAAGTTATATCAAGATAAATTATTATTATACATGAAAGTAATTCTTTTAGTCAATAAGTTTGTTTTAAATTGTAAAAGAATTAAATATTCAAGTAAGCCAATTTTAAATGCCTAAACAAAATATGAAAGTTCAAATTCTCAAAACAACTCCCTTACATTTTCAATCTTTATTTCACATTTTATTCATCTTTCGTTATTTCATCTTTCTAATTCCCTGAGCAGTCCCAGACAGGACAGGGAAAAGAATTGTTAGGAAAGAAAATTCAATTTCATTTTTAAAAATTTACTAAAGTGGGGGCAGCTAGGTGGCACAGTGGATGGAGCACCAACCCTGGAGTCAGGAAGGCCTGAGTTCAAATCTGGTCTTAGAACTTCACACTTACTAGCTGTGTGACCCTGGGCAAATCACTTAATCCCATTGCCTATGAAAAATAAATAAAATTAAATTTTAAAAAATTACTAAAGTGCCAACTATACAAAGAGCACCGTGTTAGGTGAAAGGTTAGATATAAAGATAAATAAGACATGGCCCCTGCCTTCAAGGAAATTACAATCTAGTAGAGATGATTTAACACCTACAAAAATAAATCCGAAAGTCTTAGAGTAAGTGAAAACTTAAAGCTTGAACAATGGTTAGTTAACAAAGCTTAAAACTACATTAAGACTTTTGGAACACTCTGTATAATTCAGAATAGAACGTGGTAAGTGCTGTTCTATTAGAAGAGTGTGAGCATTTCAGGCATTTTAAGAATATGACCCAGAAGGCTATGCAAATATGCCCCTTCTCTTAGGTATAATTTGACCTAGTTCTAGACTGATTTTTATAGAAATAAGACAAGAAAGCAAAATCAAAGGTGCAAATGTCAGTAAAGATGAAAAGAAATTAACCCTATTTGCATATGACATAGAACACAGAATCATAGGATCCCAGATTAAAGCTGGAAGAAACCTTATATGTCACTGAGTCTAACCACCCCATTTTGTATGATTATATACTTAGAAAACCCCATGAAATCAGTAAAGAAAACTAACTGCAGCAAAAATCTACAAAAATTATCAGTATTTACACAGTACAAACAAAACCAGAAGAAACAGTAATAAGAAATTCCACACAGGAGCCCATACATTCCAAAAGCCATAGAAAAAAATCATCCATTGGATTAAACAGGGACATTATCTATCCCCCTTCCCTCTCACATCATACCCCTAACTGGTCACTGACACCTGACTTTCTCTTCTCAAAAACAAACCTGGCTTAGAATGGTGAACTGGCCAGAGCCTGACCTCTACCTCCATCCTCAATGGACATGCAAGTGAAGATGGGGTTGAGTAGATGACACCTTTGATTATATAGGAAAGGACTAAATCCACAAGATATTAAAAGCATTTGTCAATATCAAGCAAAACAGGAACAGAATTTGTTCCCTTCCCTGAGGACACAAAGCTACAGGAGAGATCTGCCAGTATAAAAATATGAACTTGATTGCAAAAGCTTTTCTAGCAATTAGAGGAGATGGGTAAATGTCCCTAGTCATGTGTTTTGAAGTCTGCATCCAAAGGATTGCTTTATGGAGTTCATTCCTTCATTTAATTATAACTTTGTATCAAAAGGAATGTGTTTGTCTTTCAGAAAATATGGCCTTAGAGTTCTAAAGAGTACTTACTTGCCTATCTTAGATTCATCACCACACAAGTAGTATTATTCAATAATGTGCCTCTAGGGAGCATAGCATATAATTTCTCAGGTTTACTGAAATTGCCATCTTACTATAAAAAAATCCACAAACATAAAGTTGTTAATAAACTTGAAATTTCCTACACAGCTACTTCAGAGATCAAAAAATTATGAGAGGAGGATGCATAGTACTAAATGAAGATTCCAAGCTGCTTTCTGGAGGATTTAGGTGACCTCCTGATGGGCTGTGAAGTCTGTGAAACATCTGTTTTGATAACATATATATTTAAAATTCCCCACATGTCAGTTTCCAATTACTACAAAATATAACCCAACACACCAGCTGCAGGTACAAGGAGGAAAAGCTGTTCGTACAGTTCCTAGAGATTTTATGGATTCTAACAGGACACAAGAATTTTAACTATTCTTATATTATAGTTTTAGAATATGGAATGAAATTAACACTCATATGTCTTCATATTAGCACACAGGAGAAAATTAGACAATTGCCTCACTAAAGACAAGACTGTTTTATTTTCCTCTACTGAAGTCTCCTCCTGTTGCCTCCTTGTCACATGAAGGTGACCCCAGGTTATCAAAAGTCATCACATATGCCCCATCCTCTCCACTCACACAGCTGTCACCCTGCTGACATCATCATCTACTTGTCATCCATTCAAAGTGGTCTTCCTAAAAGCAAAGGTCTCACATAGTAACTACCCTATTCCAGGCACTCATTTCTTGCTTGAATTATTTCAATAAATATCCTAATTGGTCTGCCAGATGTCTCAAAGACTTCTCAAACTCAGTATCATCAAAGTAGAACTCATTATCTTGCACCTAAAATAACCATACATCTTTTGAACTTATTATTTTAAATAATTATTATCTGAACTATAAAATCATTATTTTGAACTATTCCTATTATAGCAGTTCTTTTTTATGTCACTTTATGGTGTAGAGCAGTGGCTAGAGCACTGGGTCAAGAACACTCGAGTCAGAAAGACCTAAGTTCAAATCTGGTCTTGGAAACTTAGTAGCTGTGTGACCCTGGGCAAGTCACTTAACTTTAATTGCCTCAGTTTTTTCATCTATAAAATGAGCTGGAGAAGGAAATGGCAAAGCACTCCAGTATCATTGCCAAGAAAACTCCAAATGGGGTCACAAAGAGTGGACATGACTGAAATGACTGAACAACAATATAGACCTTCTAGAAATAGTGTTTTTAAAGTGTGTAAAATATATACTATATAGTATATAAAGCACTACAAAGGAAACCAAAGGTTAGTGAAAATACAGATGTTACTTTTTTCCTCATCTAGGTTCAAGGACTCTATGAAACCTATCCATAGAGAAATTAGTGTGTGATGGACCCAAGCTCAAGAGCCCTTGCTATAGAGGGTACAACCACCTTTCAAGTCATTCAGGTTCACAACTTTGAAGACATCAATTCCTTTTGTTCACCTGATACATTCAACCAGTCACCAAAGCTTGTGTTTTCTTGCCCTCCACAATATCACTCCCATAGTCCTATCTTCTACTCACATGACTACTACCTCAGTTCAGGCTCTTATTACCTCTTGCCTCGACTATTGAAATAGCTTCCTAATTGGGGTCTCTGCCTTGTTTCTTCTCTCTCCCAACCATCTGCCATATGGTAACTAGAGTGATTTTTCTAAAGCACTATTTTGATCATGTCATTCCTCAGCTTACTTCTACCTCTTTAAATCCCTGGTTCCCTTCAAAACTCAACTAAAATGCTCTCTTCTACATGGAGGCTTTTCTGATCCTCCCAGTAGCTAGTAACCTCCCTCCTAAAACTATCTTTTATTCACTTTTATGTATTATGTATATAGAAGGTGTTCCAAAAATGCCTTAGTGCAGTTTTAAGCTATTAAACTTATGGGTATTTAAATTAAAGCTGTACACACACACACACACAAACACACACACATATTGTTTGCTAAATTAGAATATAAGCTTCTTGAGAGCAAGGACTATTTCACGTTTTTCTTCATATCCCCAGTGCTTAGCATAGCACCTTACACATAACAAGAACTTCAATACTTGTTGATTGATTGGCCCCAGCTAAACACCGAGGTATAAGCCTAAAGCTTAGGTCTGACATGTCATTCTTCTACTCAAAAAGCCACTTACTGCCTCTAAAATAAAACACAAACCTCTTTCTTTTTCATTTATAGACCTTCACAATCTAGCTTCAGTTCAATACTTATTACATATCCGTCCCCACCCCACACTCTATAGTTCATCCAAGTTGCCTTCATGCTGTTGGTCACATACAATGGTCATTCCCTCATCTCCGTGCCTTTGCACAGGCTGTCACCACGTGTGAAATGAATTTCCTCCTGGTACCTTCCTATCCTCCTGCCATTCTTACCTTTTAATCCTTTTGCGACATGTTGTTGCTGCTGCTGCTGAGTAGTCATTCCAGTCATCTTTGATTCTTTGTGACCCCATTTGGGGTTTTCTTGGCAAAGATACTAGAGTGGTTTGCCATTTCCTTCTCCAGCTCATTTAACAGGTGAGGAAACTAAGGCAAACAGAGTTAAACATCTGAGGCTAGATTTGAACTAAAAGTCTTCCTAACTCCAGGCCTGGCACTCTATCCACTGCACCACCTAGCTGGCCACCATATATTACACAAATCAGATGAAATTAGCTTTCTTACTATTCTTTGCACCATTTTCTTGCAATGCTCACCTTCCTCACCTCTACCTCTTGGTTTCCTTCAAGATTCAGCTCAAATCCTAACTTGTAAAGGAGGACTTTCCTGCCCCAACTCTGTTCTTCATCATTAGACTTTTTCTCTGGAATAAACATCCATTCATACTGTATATATCTAGACTATATAATTGTTGTTCATATTATCTTCTCCATTAGAATGTGAGGTCCTTGAGAGCAGAAACCACCATGTTTTTGCCTTTCTTTGTGTCACCAATACTTAGCACAGTGCCTGGCAATAATGAGTACTTAATGAATAACTCCTCATCACCACCTCTTACAATCCCTTGCTTCTTTCAGAGCTCAAGCACCAACTTAGAGATGAGCTGTGTCCTGATCCCTCTAGATGTCTTTCCCTTAATCCCCAAATTACCTTGTTTTTATTTTGTATATGTCTTGTGATTACTTTTATGGGTGCATGCTCATTCCCAAAATGGTACAATGAAAAAACAGTCATAGAATCAGAGGCCCCGGGTACAAATTGTACTTCTAACACTCACTACTTGTATTACCTTGGGCAAGTCACTTAACCTCCTTGGGTCTCAGTTTCCTCTTCTGTATAAGTGAGTTGGATTAAGATGGCCTCAAAGGTCCATTCAAGCTCTCGATCTATTTATTACTACAATCCCACAAATGTAAGCTCCCCGAAGGCAGGTGCTGTTTTTGGCTTTGTATCCCTAGCACCTAGCACAGCAGCTGGCATATAATAGGTGCTTAATAAAGGTTTGTCAATTGATTAATACTAAGTCATAGAGAGGTTGGGCTGTACATTGGTAGTGGGAACATCCATATCAACAAAATAACGATCCCTGAAAGAATGAGGCCATCTACCAAAATATTCACAGAGATTTTTTTTAACCTTACTTACCTTTAACAAAAATATCT
The DNA here is from genome assembly GCF_900497805.2 of Vombatus ursinus. Classification (NCBI taxonomy): domain Eukaryota; kingdom Metazoa; phylum Chordata; class Mammalia; order Diprotodontia; family Vombatidae; genus Vombatus; species Vombatus ursinus. The sequence continues at coordinate 8,024,734 of NW_020954594.1, forward strand.
TCCCTTCTCCTCTCTGCTAATCCACATCCTTAATCCAACTCAGGTTCTTTATAAAACTTTCTCCAACCCACTAAGACATCCTTTTAAACCTTCACTGTACTGACAGGTAGCATCATACTTTAGGACATAACACTTTCTGCCATGTACATTCACCTTTCTGCCAGATTACAAGCTCCTTAAAGTCAGAGACCACATCGTGTAACTTTTCTGAATTTTCCCATAATGCCCAGCATAAATATCTGTATGTATACAGAGGGGTTATTAATAAACACTTGTCTTCTCAAATGAGAAGAATCAGGTTATCCCAAATTGTTAGATTGGTTAAATGCAGAAACTGTTAATACTCTTTGAAAAGTTGTAGCTACCTGTCAAAGATTCCAGAGGTCTGTAAACTTAAGCTCATCGTCTCTGTTCTGTAATGAATGATTGTCAAAAATCAACCAAGAAAGATACTTTCTTACATCCTGCCAAAAAGTTGCCACAAATATGTGTTGTGGTCTAAAAGAGAACAAGAGACAGGAAACCTTATCTCTTTATTCTATTTGATATTCTAATTCCAAATTCAATCAATAATCAATCATTTTATTGAATGAATAATTCAATAATTTCAATAAACATTTTAATAAGCACCTCTATGTGCCAGGCACTGCATTAAGTAATAACATGAAGTAAATAGGAAGACTTAGGCTATAAACTAGGTGAAAAAATGAGTTCTTCTTTCCAGTTTACGAAATTCCACCTTGGGCAGTATCATTCATATCACAGCTGGTGTTGCAATGGATAGATAGAAGGATGGATTTGGAGTCAGGAAAACCTAAGTTCAAATCCTGTCTTAGATTCTTCCTAGCTATGTGATCCTAGACAAGTCCCTTAACTTCTCTCAGTCTCAGTTTTCATCATCTGTAAAATGGGGATAATAATAACACCTCACAGGGATGTTGTCAGGATCAAATGAGATAATATTTGCAAAGCGCATTGCCAACCTTAACATGCTATAGAAAAGGTAGTTATTATGTCCACTTATCAAATGAGATAATATGTAAAATCACTTTATAAACTTCAATGAGCTATATAGATATTGGCTATTATCGTCACAGAACTTAGTTTTAATTGGAGGAGAGATGGACAGATACTGGTGGTACCCAAGGAGAAATGGGCCTGGAACAGTTTGGAATTATTAAAATTTTTGCATCATCTTATCAATTAAAGCTTTGCACAATTTCCCAAATATGAACCAACTTGATCTCTACCTCCTCCTCCTCAGTTCCAGGCCCATCTGTCCTTGGGTACCTCCAGTGGCTGTCCAATGTGCACCAGCTCTCGCTTCTCTTTAGAAGATAGAACCCTTCATCTATTTTTCTGTCCTAGTTCACTAGGCTTTTGCCGCACTCTTCCAATTAAAATGTTTTATTACCATCACTGAATGAAAACTAAGTGCATCTCAAGGAGAGGCATCTCAAGGAGAGGGATCCCTTATAACAAAGAATATAAAAAAATAGAAGGAAAAATGCAATTCAGTAAAACTAACCAACACTTCAAGTCCAATAGTATATGGAGTCCTGCACAGCCACAGTCCTCTACCAATACAAACAAGATGCATTCTCAAATCTCTTTTTTGGGTCCAAGGTTGGTCATTATAATTACATGGAATTCACCAATTTTTTTTGCTCTATTTACTTTTTTCTGATTGTACATATTGTTTTCCTGGTTCTGTTACTTCACTTTGCATCAGTTCACTGGTGTTTTCTTATTATTTTCCATATTCCTCACAGTCATCATTTTGTACAATACAATAATAATCCATTACATTCTTATACTGCAATTTGTTTAGCCATTCTCCAATTGACGAGAAGCCCATATTTTTAACACTAATATGATCCCAGATTTACTCTATGGATGCAAATCATTGAAAACAGCCGTAATAGAGAATTCAACTTGGAAATAACCCAAAGCACTATCAATGAATGATGTGTGGTAACAGTAAGCAGACTTCAGGATATTGCCAATGACAATTAGCATATAAGAAACAGTGTAAAGAACATGAATGACTCAAAAAGGAGCTAGGTCTGTCATGGAGTGAAAATGATGATGGACAACTCAAATAGAAGAAAGGTGCCCCGAGATACCATAAGAACCAGTAGAAAGCCACCATCATTTTAGTTAGATCCTTTATGAGGTACCTATGGGAAAACATAGACAAGGATGGCACAAGATGAAAAAGCACCAAATGGGTGCTATCTGCATCTGTGGAGATTGTATTCGTACCTGTGGAATCCTGCCTACAACAAAGTACCAAGAACTTTAATATGTTTTGTAGAATGTCAGGAAACTGAAGGCACAGGAAGAGAGATGTAGTGAACTGAATTCAGAATCAAAAGTCTCTGCTGCTTGGATTATCTATGTGACGGTGGACAAATAACTTACTCTTTCTGAGCCTCAGTCTCCTAATCTAAAAAATAAAGGGGTTAGATGATCACTAGATGATCACTAAATTTTCTTCCAGCACTTATATCTAACATACCTATGATCCTAGAGCTAGGTCCTTTTCCTTACCCAAGGAAGAAAAGAATCAACCACACTAAGTCATCAAAACCATCAATCCAGATAAGGTCAGAAAACTATGCTAAATGCTAAATAGATCTCAGAGATCAGCTATTCCAACCCCTTCATGTGACAAATGAAGAAACTGAGGCCCAGAGAACTTGTCATCTACCAACCATGACAGATGTTTAGTGTTAGAGGAAGAACTAGAACTCAGGTTTTGTCTCCTAGCCCAGGGTTCTTTCCATTATCCCCATGACTTGGACAGCAACAAAGGCTGGAGAAATAATAATAATAATAACAATTATTATTATTATTATATTGCACCTACTATGTGATAGGCACTGTACTAAAAAGCTTTACAAATATTATGTTATCTCATTTGAATCCTGGGAGGTAGGTGCTATTATTATCCTTATTTTATACATGATGAAACTGAGGCAACCAGAGGTTAAGTGACTTGCTCAAGCAGGTTCACAGAGCTAGTAAGTGTCTGAAGCTGGTCTTCCAGCTCCTAGCTGGCACCCTATGCCCTGTGCCACCTAGCTGCCACATTTACACATTTATGTGCATTCCCAATGTTTCATCAACACATGAGTATGAACCAAAAAGCAAGACTTACTTTTTGTTTTTAACACAGATTGGCTCACATGTTATAGAAGTCTTTATGGAAATTCCTCACCCATAGAATGCTTATGCATTCCAAAAAGGGAATGCTCTGACATGTCATAACAAAGGCTGTTATCTAATTTCAAGCATCACATGTTTATGTGATAATATTCTGGAATCTCCCAAGTTTTATTTAGATAGTATTATTTGGCAGTAATATTTCATCCATATTTTTGAGTTTTTTATACAAGATGTATACATGTCTAGATTAAATATTTATAACTTTGTACTTATATTTTCAAGGATAAAGGGAAATGAAAACAAATATAATTAGTATCATGTTCTGGAATTATGTAAATATATATTTTATTAATAGAAAAAATATGGATAGTCACATATGTAAGATAATAATTATACCACATAATTGACATTGTATTACCCCATAACATTTAAAATGTTTACTTTTTCACAACTGTGAAATTATAATCATTATTCATTTGTTCATTCTTTAAACAAATCTTTTTTAAACATCTTCAATGTACATGTAACCTATTATGCAATATACAAAGATGAGTAAAGCAATATCTCTGTCCTCAAGAAACTAATTTAGTTCAAAAGGATTTACTATTGATGACGCTGGAGGTAGAAAAACAAAACAATACAATTTCTGCTTGCAAGAATCATGAATTGAAGAGGGGCAAACATGACACGAGACCAGAGAGCTTGACTTTGATTCCTGGGAAAATTCTAGAACATGTCATCCAAGAGATGCCTAAAGAGGCAGCATGGCTTCATTGAAAACAATTTCCTCAATTGTTAAAAAACATCCTCCCTCAACCTTACCATCCTCTCAAGCTGTTGTCCTGTATCTCCCTTCACAGCCAAACTATTTTTAAAGAAAAAAAGGAAAAAAAATAAAACCTTTCTATACTAGACTACACATTGGATTTAGAGCTGCAAAAAAAAAAAACCTTTGTTGTTGTTCAGTCATGTCCAAATCTTTGTGACATCACGGACCATAGCACACCAGGTCCTTATATCTTCCATTATGTCTTGAAATCTGTCTAAGTTCATATCCATTGTTTCCATGACATTATCTATCCATTTCATCCTCTGCCAGCCCCTTTTCCTTTTGCCTTCAGTTTTTACCCAGTGTCAGAGTCTTTTCCAATGAGTCCCATCTTCTTATTATGTGGCCAAAGTAAACCTTGGAGGCCATCTAATGCAACCCCCTTACTTTACAGATAAGAAGACTGAGGGTCCAAAAAGCTAAGTGACTTGTCTATGGTCACATAGCTAGGAAGTATCAGAGGCCAGATCTGAAATAAGTCTTCCTGACTCCAAATTGGTTACTCTATTCAATTTTACACTTCTACCATTGGGCTTCCAGCCCCATCACTCAACTGAAACTGTTCCTTCTGAGATGACATCTCTTGATAAATCCAGTGACCTTTACTCAATTTATCCTCATTTTCCCTGAATGCTATTCTATATTTGACACTATTGACCATTCCCTCTTCTTTCCCCTTGGGTTTTTATGACATTGGGGCTTTCTCCTAGATGTCTGTCTTTTCTTCAGTTTCCTTTGCTGCATCATCATCCATATACTATCCTTTATATGAGTGTGTTTGTGTATAGGTGTCTGTGTCTGTGTGTGTTCCCACAGGGATCTGTCCCTTTACATTCTCTCAGTGATCTCATCACCTGCCATGTTTTCAGTTATCAGCTGTATGTGGATAAGTCCTAGATCTATAGAATTAACCATGGCCTTTCTTCCTAGCTCCTAGAGGCCTACATCACCAAGCTACCTATTGGATACTTCCAAATGGACATCCTATCGAAATCTCAAGCTCAATATGTCCAAAATGAAACTCATTGCCTCCCACCTCTTCTTCCTCAGCTCCCCATTTCAGTCAAAGTCACCATCATACCTCAATCACCTAGGTTCAGAGTCTCCCTGTCATATTCTACTCCTTATTCTCCCTCATGACCCCAGATTCAATCAAGTGCCAAATTCTGTTCATTTTCCTTTTGTAACATCCCTTTAAAAATTCTCCTACTCTCTATCCACAGAGCAACCACCCTAGTACAAGCCCTGACCCCATCTTGCCTATACCACTTTTGAAAATCTCTTCATAAGTTTCCTTGCCTCCTCTCTAATCCACCTTCCATACAGCTGCCAAATAGATGTTACTAAAAACACAAATCTGACCACTTTTTTCTCTGGATCAAGAAGCTTTAATGTGTCCTGTTGCCTCTTAGATAAAATATAAGCCCTGTTTGTCATTTAAAGTCCTTCCCAATATGGTTCCAGCCTCTCTTTCCAGCCTTACTGCACAGGACTCTTTTTCACATACTTTTTACTTTAGCTGAGTTTGCCTGCTTTGTTATTCCCCACACATGGCATCTCACCTCCTATCTCTATGCCAGTTGTCTCCCCAATCTTCTTAAAAATGCTTGCTTCATAGCAACATAAAATAATAGATTTAGAGCACAGGGACCTCACAGGCTAATTAGTCTAGTGCCCTTATTTTTAGATGATGCCCCTGAGCTCGTCACACAGGTAAAATGTACCTTTCAAGGTTCAACGCAAATATCACCTCCTACGTGAGACCTATCCTGATCTCTGCAGTTGCTGGTGCTTCCCCACTTAAAATTATATTTACTTTGATTACATTTTTTATTTACTTCTTACTGTTTACGTGTTTTCCTTAATAGAATATCCCTTTCTGCAAGCAAGGAATGTTTTGGTTTTTGCCTTTGTATCCCCAGTGCCTGGTTCATAGTAGAGACTTAACAAATGCTTTTTGAACGAGCAAATGAATTCTCTGCATAAAATTCAACCAGAAGAGAGGTTCCCTATAGAAAGTGATGCTCCTTTTTTTTGTGTGTGGATATCATGGTAGTTGCATCAAGTTCCAGCTCTATACCTTTTGCAAAAGTGATGCCATCTGAACCTTGGTTCAAGTAATTGATAAAAATTCCAGTTCTGCTGCTTATTATCTGTAACCTTGGGGAAGTCATGTAAAATATTTGGGCCTCAGTCCCCTCACCTGTAAAATGAAAGAGTTGAATTAGGTGGCCTTTGATGTCCCTTCCAATTCTAGATTGAAGGCAATGATAACTAGATGGCCTTTAGGATCTATTCCTGCTTTAGATCCATGCTCTTTTGGTCCTATGACAACACAAACAAAAGCACTCTCTAGCGTCCTCCTTCCAACTTGACATTGGACAATTAATTACTACTCTTTGGACACAGTCATTCAACCAGTTTTGAGTCTAGACTAGATAAATATAATGCCATATAGACTACATCTTGCCATCTTTTCTACAAGAAGAACAAGAGACACTTTATCAAACATATTCTCTGTGTTAATCTCTAAAGAAATGCCTTAGGCAGCAAGTGGTACAGTGCATAGCCTTGGAGTTAGAAAGACCTGAACTTGAATCTTGCCTTAGACATTTACGAGCTATGTGACCCTGAGTAAGTCACTTAACCTCCTGTGCCTGGGTAATTTTTTTCTTTTTTTTTAATCAATGAAATGCATATTATAATAGTACCTACTTCACAGGGTTGTTGTGAGGATCAAATGGATAGCACATAATGCAAAGTCTTTTGTAAACTTTAAAGTGCTATATAAATGCTAGCTATTACATTATTTCCCTGATCCACTAGTTATTTAGCAATGGTCTTCCTAAAATGTGGACTAGACTATTATAACAGCCAGCTAATGGGTGACCTAACTTCTAGTCTCTTCCTTTTCCAATGTTTGTTTCTGTATAAGAAATGAAATTAGTTTATTTGAAATTAGTCTGTTCCCAGGAGTGTGCTGGTAAATGTTTAACAACTGGCTCTTTTAAAAAAAAAAAGTGCACATGGCACACTTTTAAGTTTAACCTACATTACTAACATTTTCCTCATCACTTTCTTAAGTCTAAGCAATCAAAATAATAAATTAAGCCCTGATTTATAGCACTCACTGATTTCCAAGTTGTAAATTTAACAATTGGCTCTCACGAGCCAGTTCAAGCTAGCTGTGGAACATCCCTGACTATTTTCGTTGAAGCCATAGTAGCTCTTTGTTACCACTGCTTCTTTTTCTAGGTATTCATTAACCATTTCTTTAATAATATGATTGAGAATTTTGCCAGGAGTAAGTGGAAGGTTTATCTAGAAAGGCCATCAAGCACATAGCTGATGAAATGGCATATCATTCAGCCTTCTTTTATTTTGTTTAAAAAATATCACTTTATAATTAAAATTATAACCTTGAATAAATCATACTTCAACACTTCATAGATTCATTATCTCACTGATGGCAGTTCTCTTCCAGAAGAGATTGTAACCCATCATGCCTTCTTATCCTGTGCGATACTTTTCTATAGCTTTCCATAAAGTCCCCACTGATCAGGAATTCTAACCTGTTTTATGCCCTTGACTCTCTCAGCAGTTTAATGAAACCTATAGATCCCTTCTCAGGAAAAAAAAATTAAATAATTGAAGGAAATGCAAATTTTTCACTTGGAGATTAGTGAAAATAAAAATACAAATTCATGGTCTCCCTGAAAACTATCCATGGACCCTCAGCTTTAGAGCCCATGCCAAAACAAATATACCCAGTGTGATGGAGACATTCTTCTGCTTTTTAAAAAAAATTCATGAATTTGATGAATTCTACAATCTCTAAGTCTGAATCTATGATACTATGATTTTTTTCAAAGAGGACATTTCTTTAAGGCATTTTCCCAATAATAACATGCTGTCTTTCATATACAAAGAGTTATGGTGCACCTACAATGCAAAATATATTTTATTGTCTTTTTCAGTAGTGATGATAGGTTTATAGTAATCCATCTATACTCATTCAAACTGATTCCCTTTGTGATCTATTTAGGAGACAGGTAGCTGGAATTTGAGAAGTAGTGTCCAAGTCATGCAAGCTAACTGGGCCTTACGGATGAATCTTTCAATCCTGTCTTCATTAGCAAATAACAGCTTCAATTAAACAAATCATCCTATTGTGTTGTTTAATAAGCATTGACCCTGTCTATATCTTCTTTTACGAAATCTCAGTACTTCTGAGTTATCAGAAAGTGCAAGTACAAAAAAAAAAGATTCTTTCAATATCTGAGAAGGAAGATATCAAATTACATAGACAAGTAATGTATGTAAATAGAAAAAAAAAACAACCTTATCTGTTTCCTTTATTCTGGATAGTGATGAGAAACTTTAACTGTAATATATTATACACTGTAGATATCCACCATATTATAAGCACTTGTATTTTTAATCTTATGGGGAGGTGTGTAATATCTCTAATCTAATTAAGAACATATACATATGTCCTCCAAAGTACAAAATAATCAACAATTGAACATTTATTAAGCACTTACCATGTGAAAAGCACTAAGTTGGTTATTTGAGATACAAATACATGCATCTCTGTTGGGGATTTAAGTCCTTCAAAACCTACCTAACCTGCCTTTCCAGTCTCATTACAAATTATCCCTCTCCATGAACACTGTGATCTAGCCACTAATTAAACTGGATTTCTTGTTGTTTTTCTTCATTGCCTGCCTTTGTACTGTCTATCCTCTATGACTGGAATGCATACCCACCTCACCATCATCTCCTGATCATTCCAGATGCCAATACCTCCCCCACCAACTTTTTATTGTTGTTCAGTTGTTTCAGTCATGTCCGACTCTTCATGACCCCATTTGGGGTTTTCTCAGCAGAGATATTGGAGTGGTTTGCAATTTCCTTCTCCAGCTCATTTTACAAATGAAACTGAGGCAAACAGAGTTAAGTGACTTGCCCAGGGTCACACAGTTAGTAAGTGTCTAAGTCCAGATGTGAACTCAGGTCTTTCTCACTCCAGGCCCAATGCTCTATCTACTGTACCACCTACCTGCCTGTATCTATTTCATATAAACCTATATAAGTACACACCTCCTCTGCTAGATTATAAGCTCCTCAAGAGCAGAAACTGTTTTTGCCTTTTTATCTTCAGTATATAGTATAATGCCTGGGATATAGTTTGCTGTTGTTCAGTTGTTTTTCAATCAGGTTCAACTCTTTGTGATCCCATTTGAGGTTTTCTTGGCAAAAGTACTGCTACGGTTTGCCATTTCTTTCTCCAGCTCATTTTACAGATGAGCACACTGAGGCAAACAAGATTAAGTGACTTGCCCAGGGTCACACAGATACTAAGTGTTTGAGGCCAGATTTGCACTCACAAAAATAAGACTTCCTAACTCCAGGCCTAGCACTCTATCCATTGCACCACTTAGCTATCCCTGGGGCATAGTAGGAACTTTAAAAATGCATGTTGATTGATTAATTGGTAAATTAGTACAAAGATGAAAAACAACATACTTCTATATTTGAGGGACTTAAAAACTACTTCTACAACTGAATGTCTACACTCTGAACTAAGCTACCTTTGCACATACAGTATAATGAAACATGTTACACCTAACCCACTCAAGTTCCAAGTGATGAAGTAAAGTCCAAAGTCCTTGAGAATCCACTTCTCTCTATGCATCTTATACCTGGATTAAAAGGTTCCTGCTGATAGTGTCCTAGGAGAGGGGTCAGAAAGGGCTTTTCTATGGTGACTTCATCAGGTAGGTGCTCAATAAATATTCAATAATAACTTGTGGAATTCACTTCCCCTTCCCTTCTTTACAAAACACAGCCCCAGTTAGGTTTAACGTGCACATTGCAAAATTTCTTCTTGCTTAACAAGCAAAACATTATGCATTTATGATTGTTTGATTTTTCATTCTCTTTGTGTGAAAGTTATGAACATTTAAATCTTATTATGTAGTTATGAAATTGAGTTAAAATGTATTGTTAAGTATGAGTCTTAAAGTTCTTGGAAAGAAAACAATTCTGTAAAGGAAAATTAATTATGCTTATATATAGTTTCATTTAAAATATAATATCTAAGAAAAGTATAATTATTATTCATTTTATTTTTGTTATTATTGCTCAGATAAGGTTCAGACTAGTTGGCATCTTAAATCCTTTCCTACTCTTGGATTTGGGGATTCTGGGAGGGGGCATGGGGGAAAGAGTTCTGGATTTGGAGTCAAGCCTTGAGTTAGGATCCTGCCTCAGACATCCTAGCCAAGTCATGTAACTTCTTCATGCCTCAGAACTCACCTGTAAAATGAGTGAGTTGGAATTAATGGCTTCTGAAGTCTTTTCCAGCTATAAATTTATAATGCTATGATTCTGTAATCCTCATTTAAGGAAAAGCAATATACAATTTCTATTGAGGACAATAACTAAGAAAAATATTATTATAACACTTGAAACTTGGTGTCTCAGAGATATACATTGTGAGAAATTAAATGCCTCTCTCCCATGGAGGTAATTATGAGAAAGAAATGTGAGGTCCTTTTATACTACAAGAAGAAAATAGACGCAAATTAATATTGAGGGAAAATGTTAGACCTGTTTAAAGCGTTTTAAATCTCATGGCCTAAAAGGTCAAGTACTTTGTCATATTAAGTTAGTTTGATTCATGCTCTGAACAATTCAGATACAACTGATTGCTGAAGAAACTCTATGTTATGGTAATGAAGAAGGAAGGGGAGGGTGAGGAGGAGAGGAAGACAAGGAAGAAGAGGATGAATAAGAAGAGAAGAAGAAACAGAAGGAGAAAAAGGGAAGGAGAGGGAGAGGAAAGAAAGGAGGAAGGGGAAAGGAGGGGAATAAAGATGTAGAGAGGAAGGAGGAGACAGTGAAAGTACAGGGAGAAGGAAGAGAAGAAGAAATTACCTCCTTAGGAAAGTAAAAAAAAAATTAACCATAAAATCAGAACTTCTCTACAAATAAAAAATCAGTCCCCCTCCACAACACGTACAAACACACACACATACACATGCATGTGCATGCACACACATACACATAACTACCCTCATGACATATATTATGTTGAAATTCATGATTTCTGAGATAAATTATTTTTTCTTATGCTTCATCAAATACTAAAAGGTATTGCTGTTTATTCTGCTCTCTCAAACAGCTATTTTTCAAGGGGGAATACTATAATCAATAGAGAAACAGAATTATCTTTAAATCATTAAATTTCCTTTCAGTACTAATATAGAGAATAGAATAAATAGGTATAGACTTATGGATGTAATGTCACACAGACAAGAAGAAATAAAGTAGGAGAATATATGCAGCCTTTGTCTGAACAAGTAAATTTACATATTATTTGAAAGAAATCATAATTGCTTACAAAATGGCATAGTGCCTTATCCATACAGCTTCAATGACAGTATTTTTCATTTTCCATTCTGAAAGAAAAATAGTTTTCCTTGCCAGTATGAAAGGAACACTTCTTAACCTTCCTATTAATGTTAAAGTTCCAACATCCTCCCAGTCTCCCAGATTCACAATCTAGGTATTATCCTAGACTCCTTACTCTCTGAACCCCTATCCAATAAGTTGTCAATGCTATTGTTTCAACCCTTCTAACACCTCTCATACATCCCTCCCACTCTCCTCTGACACTGCCACAACTTTGGTGAAGCCTTCATTAGCTCATGGCTGGACTCTTGCAATAGCCTGCTGGTTGGTCTCTTTGGCTCAAGTCTCTCCCCATTCCAATCCTCCACTCAGCTGTCAAACTGATCTTCCTAAAATGCACATCTGCCTATGTCACCTCCTACTGGCTCCCTACTGCCCTCTAAGTTAAAAAAAATCCTTTTTGATTTCAAAGCCCTTCATAACCTGGCCCCTTCATACCTTTCCAGTTTTCTTACACCTTCTTACCCTCCTCCACATACCCTCCAATCCAGTGACATTGTTCTCCTTGCTATGGTTCTCTTTGCACAAAACACTGCATCTCTAGACTGGCCATTTTAATTGGCTGTTCCCCCATACGTGTAATTCTCTCCCTCATCTTTTTTTTTTCCTCTTTCCCTCATCTTGGCTTGTCTTCCTTCAAATATCAACTAACGTCCCACCTTCTACAAACAGCCTTTCCTCAAATCCCCTTAATTTTAGTGCTTTCCCATTGAGACTATCTTCAATATACCCGGCATATTTGTTTGTATGGTTTTTCTGATTAGACTGTGAGCTCCGTAAGAGTAGGATTGTCTTTAGGTATTCTCTGTATTCCCAACATTCAGCACCATTCCTAGCACAGAGTAGGTGCTTAAGAAATGCTTGTTGACTTGACTTGACATTGGATGCATCAGTTTATGCTTGCACTCTGCTGCTTGAAATGTACGAGACCATCAGGAGATGAGCATGACACTGTCACTATATATACTCCTTATATAGTCATTCATCCTCCACTAAAATCCTACTCTCATGCCTCATGGCAAGACAGAGAGACTCTGCCTTCCTCAAACCAAGGAGGGGATGGTCAGCTCTAGAAATTTCGGTCAACTAGAAAAACTTTGAATTTGGAAACTAAATATGTGATTGTCCTCTGAAATCCAGCCTGGTTAAGTCTGGTAGAAACTCCCCGTTGTGTTCATGAGCTCCTGTGACCACAACATTCATCACTTCAGTGGAAGGAATACCTCACCCAATATTAAAAGTCCTTGAAATACCGAATAGTTGTTGTGTTGTTGCATCATTTCAGTCATGTCTGACTCTCCATGACCCCATTTGGGGTTTTCTCAGCAAAGGTACTGGAGTGGTTTGCCATTTCCTTCTCCAGCTCATTTTACAGATAAGGAAGTTGAGTCCATTGATAATAAAAATCTGAAACTGAAAGGAATCTGAGAAATCATCTAGTCCCATTCACTCTATGTATGAGTAAATCATCTCTGAGAGATACCAGTGTCACCAACAAGTTAGAGAACCAGAATTCGTAAGTTGAGGTTGACTCAAAGTCTAGTACCCTGCTGCCTCCCTTCTTTCAGTAAATCAAAGATCAGTACTGAGAACTTCAAACTTATGTCAAACCACCATCAGGCATTCACTAAGCCCTTATTACATGCCAACCATTGAGTGAGTAGCTGAGGATATATAATGGCAAAAATGAAACAGGAGCTTACATTCCATGGGAAGGTGGGGAAATAGGGGGAATGTTCACATACAAGTACATACAAAATAAATACAAAATAAATATGCAGCAGGGCAGGTAGGTGAAGCCATAGTGCATAGAGCATCAGGCCTGGAGACAGGCCCATTTATCTTCCTGAGTTCTAATCTGGCCTCAGACATTACTCGCTGTATGTCCTGGGGCAAGTACTTAACCCTGTTTGCCTCAGTTTCCTCCTCTGTAAAATGAGCTGGAGAAGGAAATGGCACACCACTCCAATATCTTTGCCGAGAAAACTCCAAATGGGCTCACCAAGAGTCGGACATGACTGAAAATCAACTAAACAACAACAGCAAATATGCAGCAATTTCAGCAGGATGGGACACTAGCAATTGGAAGTATTAGGAAAGGCCTTTACAGTTGAGCTGAGATTGAAGAATAGGGACTCAATGAGGAGGAGATGAAAAGGGAGTTCATGCCAGGCATAGGGGACATAGGAGGTGGAAAATCACACGAGAAAGGAGAAAGGTCAGTCTGGCTGCATTGGAGAGAGTAGGAAGAAGAGGCATAACAAGTCTAGCTAGGCCGAAGTCAGAGTGTGAAGGGCTGTGCATGCCAAACGGAGGAAGGAATTCATACTTGATCCTAGAGGTAATCAGAAGCCTTTGAAGTTTCTTGAGCAGGGTAATGACACGGTTATCACCTTGGCGGCTGACTGGGGTGTAGGGAAAAGGAAGAGCCTGGAGGCAGGGTCACAATGAGGAGGCTCCTGTAATAATTCCAGGAAGAGGTGATATGAATGTGAACTAGGGTGGTAGCCTCATCATTTAAATACAAAGACAACAAAAATAGAAGAAATGCTGTACTTTTGAGTTCAAGTATATTTTTATGCTTACTATTTAAAATATAGATAGCATTATTTCAGCTGTTCCCCTAATGATCTATCCTATTTGTAGATGACATTGCAAAAGACTACATTGAGCCTCAGAACATTGCAGAGCTCCCTAAATGAAATCTATAGTCATTCCAAAGAGTGACTTCCACACAAAAACAAAACAAAACAAAAAAAACAGAAAAGAACAAACAAGTGGATGAAAAATGCCTGTCTTCCAGGCTACAATATGCAGGATAGACAGACCAGAATTGATCCTTTAGATCCTCTATCTACCTACTTGCCTGTATATAGCTATCTTTCTATCAATCAATCTCTGTTTACTTACGTCTGTGTATAAATATACACATACATAAACAATATGTGTTTATATATATGCATATATATATATGCATATGTTGCTGTGTTTCAGTCATTTCAGTCATGGCTGATTCTTCATGACCCCATTTGGATTTTCTTGGCAGAGATACTGGAGTGGTTTGCAATTTCCTTCTCCAGCTCATTTTACAGATGAGGAAACTGAGGCAAGCAGGGTTAAGTGACTTGCCCAGGGTCACACAGCTAGTAACTATCTGAGGCCAGATTTGAATTCACAAATATGAGTCTTCTTGACTCCAGGACCATCACTGTGCCACCTAGTTGCCCCATATATGCATACACAAAATGTCTGTCCTCATTACAGACAGCACAAATGGACGATCAGCAAGGCCTAGAATTGAACTGGGCCAGGAGGTGTTCAGGCTGGATTACTGTTGGGAAAAACGATTAATGCTTTTAATGACCCCAAGCTTCTCCCTGAAACAAAGGCCCATCTTTTTAACAAGGTTCTTCCCATGATGCTGTATAGCTATGAGTCATGGAATACCACCGTCTCCAAAGAATTAAAATTGAGGTTCACCCAAAGGGCAATGGAGAAGCTCGTGTTGCGTGTTAGTAGGATACAACACATAAAAGAGGGCAGACCAGCTGTGGAACAAGAATAACTAATAACTAAGAGACAGCCCATGCACTCCATTGTTATCCAGGCCATTCAAAAGCTCCTGGCATGTTAGGTAGACCCCCTAGGAAAGATTCATGGGAGAACATGGACAAGAGAAGAGTTGGATAAGAAGGCAGAGATGGGTTATGATCTGCATCACCAAAGTGAACACCCACATTAAAGAAATCACAGGGCCACTGATTTATCAAAGTTAAGTATTATTCAATGTTTTACAGGGATATATTTGTCTTTCACAAAAATGTGCAAACATTCAGTAAAATGATTCACAAGAGGGGAGAGGAAAGGGATTTAAATCATTTTTATTCCCCTTAGAATATAGTCACACCTAGATGGCAGTCATGGCTAGTAATGTGGTATAAAAAGAAAGGACAGTGACCTTGGTACCAGAAGACTTGGATTCAAATTCTGTTTCAGAGTCTTAGTAACTGTCTGACACACTGACCATCATCTGAATTTTCTGAGCCTTGGTTCCCTCATCTGTAAAATGGGGATGATAATCATTCATTGAAGTTAGGTGATCTATTTTCCTCATTAACTAGGCACATGATCAGAAGAGATTCAGAGTTTTCAGGGTGGTAATAGATTAGCCAGGGCTGATTTTCCCCTGGGAGATTCCAAGTTGCTCTCCCCTTCCCCTGTATCATAGATCATATTTATTTGAGCATTTGATGAACCTACCCATTGCTATTGATGTCATTAGTCCTGTAGTCAAACTGGTCTCCAAAACTTTTTTTATTGATGGGAATCACGTTGGCAATCTGCCAATCCCCCTTAACAGCATTTTTAAAAATGATGACTTACACACATTAGCCAAGAGTTTTCACAATTTCAGCTATGAGTTCCTTCAAAATACTTCATACCAAAAGCAGTTGCTATCTGGTTCCAATCATTTAACTACATCTTGCTTATGAATTAAGTCTAGAATATCCCATGCATTTAACTTTTTTTTCCAAAAAAAATCAAATAGTTCCAGCACTGGGAAAGTCTATAACAGCTTCCTCCATAAAGACTGCCTTTGCTGTCTCCTTTTCATCTCTAAGTGTACCTTTTTGCATTGTAATAATCAAGTTCTCTTTGATGTATTCGAGAAATCCTTTATTATTGGCTTTGGAGTCCCTTACGAGGTACTTCTCCAATTCTATTTTAACCTCCTTAATTTATAGTTTGCATCTGATCTGCCCTTTATGGGTTCACTGTTTTTCCTCACTTGGACAGTCTCTCAAAAATTTTATTGAAAGCTGCTTCTTTCTTTCCTTTTTCAGTTCATAGACAATTAAGACTTTTTGAGTTAGAAGGTACCTTAAAGCTCACATATTTGAGTGGGAAATGCAACCAGATGGGTGGAGGAGATAGGGAGCAGAGCCGCTGGAAACCACCAATTATACCAGAGGTGTATTTAAGGAGTTTCAGAATCTTGATGATGCTAGAATTAGAAACATCTTGATGAAAACTAGCCCTCTGGTGTGGTGAGAAGGAATGTGGACAGAGAACTAATGTTTCCATGGAGTATGTTAGTCTATATTTGAGAGAGAGAATGAAAGAGTATCCAAGATCTTGGAGCCCTGATGGTTGTGGGAGAAAGTGAGAGTAGAATGAGTTCTAAGCGATGTGTGTGAAGGGAATTAGGACATGGGAAGGCTGGGATCAGCAGCACCAGGGAGTGCATGAGAATTCAATGTGACAATGAATCCATTTAGAAGGAGACTGAGTTATGTTCTTTATCCTAGACTGGTAGGGGTGGGGAACCTGCAGGCCGCAGGTTCCCCACCCCTGTGACCTAGAGCTTCCTCAATACATTAGTAACTGCATTAGAAGTCATGATGAATAGCTATGGCTTAAGAGTAAATTTCTGATGGTTTCTACAAGAGAAGAAAGCATTCCTGAGACATTACGTCACAAAGGGGACATAGAATATAGGTCAATGAGTAACAATAGCATGCCTGCAAATGAGAGATACCTAATACTCTAGTTTAATCTCCTGATAGAGGCATGAACCTTCTCTCCAACATCCCCCACAACTGCTCCTGGAGCACCATCAATGCCTGGAATTCACTATCTTCCAAGATAAGCATTCCATTTTCAAGGACATCTATTTGTTAGGATGATTTTCCTTATATTGAGTAGAAATCTCTTCTACTTCTAACTTCCACCCACTGATCCTAGGCTATCCACTAGGAGTACTCAGAAGAAGTCTAATCCCTCCTTTCACATAACAGGTCTGAAAATATTGAAGATAGCCGTCTTCCTCACTCCTCCACCATATTCCCTTATAGAAGCTAAACATCCAGTACTGTTTAAGGATCATCATTTAATATGGTTTTGAGTGTCAGCACCATCCTGGAAGAAGATGCCTCAGCTTGGTAATACCCCTCATAAATGTAGCTCTGATCACTGAACTCCACACTCTGGAAGTGGCCCTATCAATGCAGAGGAAAGTAAGACCATGACCTCCCTTGCCCTGAATTCTGTACTTGTACTTCTGTCATGAGTATTTTGTTTTGTTTTCCATCACCATAACCTGCTGTTGCCTTATGTCTGGCTATGTTTCCCCAGTTAAACATAGGGTTGATATTTTCATATGAGTACTTGGGTATGGGGTTTCTTTGTTTTCTGCTGTCTAGCCTTTTTGTTAAAGATAGGCTTCTGGGGGCAGCTAGGTGGCGCAGTGGATAGAACGCTGGCCCTGAAGTCAGGAGGACCTGAGTTCGAATGCAGACTCAGACCAAATACTTGACACTTACTAGCTGTGAGACCCTGGGCAAGTCACTTAACCCCAATTGCCTTAAAAAAATAAAGATAGGCTTCTGATAAGGTGACATCATATAGACTCTGACTTTCTTATAAGTTATTTTTTAAAAATTCATTTCCATTTTTTCCTTAACATTTTTTCATGTAGCTCCTTTTGCTAAAGAATACTTCATGGAATCTTTTGATTCTGCTTGCAAGTCAGAATGTTCTACTTAGTTGGACTGTGATTTCTTCTTACATTCTTTAACAGTTGCTTCCTGTACCGTTGTTTATGTCACAGCTACTCAAATCCAAGTCCAAAATGATCCCTTTCCTTGAACTTGCAAAAGCTAATAGAGGAAGTAATCATCCTGATGAGGTATTATACCAATCTGGAGCATCTTGGCAGAAGCACTAGATTTTGAAGTCAGAGAATCTGTATTCACTTCCTTTGATCTACTACTGCCTGTATAATATTGTGCAAATTATTTGATCTTTGTGGGCCTTAGTTTTTCTCTTGGTATAATATTGAGCTTTTCAGTTGTCATTCAGTCACGTCCAAATTTCTGTGACCCCATTTGGGGTTTTCTTGGCAAAGATGCTAGAGTGCTTTGTCATCTCCTTCTCCACCTCATTTTACATATGGGGAAACTGAGGCAAACAGGGCTAAGTGACTTGCCCAGGGTCATGCATCTAGTAAGTGTCTGAGGCCAGATTTGAACTCAAGATTAGTCTTCCTGATTCCAAGTTCAGTGTTTTACCTACTGCGCCACCTAGCTGTTACAAGGTTGAGCTACATGGTATCTAAGGTCCCTTTTAGCTCTAACCTTGGGAATTCCCTATGGATTATCAAAGTTTCCTGTTATCATTATTACTACTCTTAGCCTTCATTTATACATCACTTCAAGTCTGACAAAGCTCTCCCATGTATTATCTAATTTGAAGCTCATAATAACACTAGGCAGCTAGGTGACACAGTGGATGGAATGATGGGTTGCCTGGAATCAGGAGATCTGAGTTCAAATTTAACCTCAGACATTTACTAGCTGTGTGACCTAGAGCAAGGTACAACTTATGTTTGCCTCAGTTTACTCATCTGTAAAATGGAGATAATAATAACACCTACCTCCCAGGGTTGTTTTGAGGATCAAATGAGATAATAATTTTAAAGCGCAGTGCCTAGCACACAGGAAGCACCATATGAATGTTAGCTATTATTATTATCGTCATTACAGTTTTACAGATAAGGAAACCAAGCTCAGAGAGGCTAAATAATTTGCCCAGGGTCGCACTGCTAGTAAGTGTCTAAGGTGTATTAACACTATATTTGACACATGCTCAGTTCCATGCAACCAAAGCCAATTCTGTCCATGTGTATGTGTGTCTACACATACATACACGTATATACACATACCTATATATATATATACCTATATAATACATCTATATGATGTGTGTGTGATAATCACACTTACATATCCAGTAAAAGGTAATTTTTCAAAAGTAAATTTGCAAGTGATATGTCTTTTTACATTTAGCAAAGATATCCAAGAGCCAAATTTGTGAGCTGTGTAATACAAATATAATTTTCCCTTAACACATCTGATTAATTTGTTTTCTTACCTTCTATAAATTACTGAAGGTTTTATGACTTTTGATAAGTTGGGTATTCTGTTCACAGAATGTTTCAATATTTACTTACTAATTTGTTGTGCTTATTAAGCAGGTGGGGCCAATGTATTTATGAGCTAAGAATTAGCCCATAAAAATGAATTGAAGAATGAGGAAAATATCATTAGTTGGACTCTTACCATAATTCAAGCCTCTCTGCCTTGAATTATCTCCCTCAACTTTTTGCTAAAATTCCAACATTGGCTTATCAATCTTCTGAGACTTTCATCTTCAAGAGTGCCTTATTAACAAGGCTTATAACCCCAGGTCACTCTTTAAAACATTCCAAGCTGCTGTCTCAATGGATATTAGCTGACAGCTAAGAGTAAACTGCCTCTTACTCCGGGCTGGAGAGAGAGAAGAAGGAGGAGACTTTTCAAAAGAGGAGAGGAGGAGGAGAGTGCCAAAGATGCACTCACCTCCTGGGTAATTTTGTCCGCAGTTGGCCCTGATGGTGTATAAAGCAATAGATTTTAAACCTTCACTATTTAGAGAAAAATAGATTCACAAATTGCCTCCAATGGAAAGTATGTCTATCTTCTTGCCATGGAAGATTCTAGCATTTTAAAATAAAGAAAACAACTAATACTTGCATAACAATCACTATAGTATGCACATAACTATACTAAGCCAGTGTTCAGATAGGTTTCTGCATTACTGCAACTGTCTTGAAGTTTTGAGAAACCTCTGTTCTAACAGTGAAAGCTCTTAAGTCCTGTTGTAACCAAGTGCCTTTTGAGTATGTGGAAACGAAAATTGAAAAGGGATAGGCATTTTACATTTAAATGGGTTTAACATAAATGTGCATTAAGTCATTTCATGGACGATTGCACAAATATCTTTAGCAAACTTAACACATGTGTGCACAGATACAGTAACCATTAATGTCTGCAGTATTTGAGAAATGAGGTGCAGATCCAATTGGAAAAAAAAAAAACACCTCTAGGTCCCCGCTGAAGAAAATGTAATAGGGCTCTCAGGGACTCACTTTAATAATATAACAGCATCTGCAATGTCTGGCCAGACCAAAAGAGAACAGAGTATATGTCACCGAGAGCCGATTTAACAAGAAAAAAAAGCATTTCCCCAGAGTACCTAAGCTCCCCCAACCTCCCACAAAGTAAATTGAATTTTGGAGGTCACACCTTGGGCAGGTTACCAGAGCGAGAAAGCTTAACATTCTTTATGTCATTTGCCCTGGCAGGTTAATACTATTCTAACCATCGTCTCTACGGAAGGTTTGCCACTGAAACCATAACACTTTTGAACTATCCAGGAAATGCCAATGATTCTGAGAAGACAGATGCACGGGACAATGCTATATACAATAGTGGTTGCTCTGGGGATCCCGATCTACTTAGAAGACTTAAAAGGGAAGAAGCCATTGTTCGGAACTCTGATTATGTGCAGAGGACTCCGATTATGCCCGGGGGAACAATCAGCAACCACGTTTTGCAAGTTTCTAAGCCACAATAGAAGAGTAAAGGGTAGGGTGGGGAAGATAGAGCCAGGCAGGCAAGCAGGTAGTCAGAGTTAAGACACGGTTGGTTTAAACGAGACCCAAATATGAACTGGTAAAAGAGAGAAAGAAAGGAAGTGTCCATGTCAAACCAAGACGAACTATCTGGTGGTGTTTTGTTTTATTTTATTTTTTAATTGAATGGGATCCTGACTCAGAGCTACAAACCTCCTGTTGAGGCGTGGTCATTGTACTGTCCTGGGGATTAAGGGCATCCAGGGTTTGTTGTGGGGCTTTTTCCCCCTCCTCGAGCGAAAGCAAGAGGCTTTGGTGTGCACTGCTTCTTGGCATTGCCACACCAGGACACCTCTGCAGCAACATGTGGACGGGTTCAGAGACTGTCTCGAGGAAAACTCTAGCTGGAGTTCCGAGTGGGCACACACTCAATATGGGAAAGCTCTAAATTGCCCTGGAAGGAAAAAAGAAATCTCTCGGGCCTTGAGCCTTGAACTTGGCGGCTCCTGACATTTACAGTCAACCTCCTCCCCACAAATACATTCTATCATTCTCTCTCTCTCTCTCTCTGTCTCTCTCTCTCTCTGTCTCTGTCTCTTTCTCTCTCTCTCTCTCTCTCTCTCACACACACACACACACACACACACACACACACACACACACTCCTTTCTACTTGCCCTGACAGCGCGCTCTCTACTGGGCGTTGCATCCCAGCCCTGGGGAGAAGAGATGAGACCCCCCACTTCCACTATTACCCCCCCCCCACAGCCCCGCTTGTCTCTCGGAGGTATCTCAGAAAATAGGACAGCTCGGAATAACCGAAGGGATCCGAACACTCCCTTTACCTAGCAGAGGTCCCAGATTAACCTAGACAATTTGAACTGACCTTTTCTGCTTTTGCGCTCCCTAGGGAAAGACGCCTTTACTTACCAGAGTCGTGCATCGGTTCCAGCCTCCAGCAACCCGCTGCCCCATCCCACGAATGCACACTGCGGTTCCCCTAGAGTGTGCAATGCGGAGCCCAGCCAGCGCGCGGCCGGAGGCCGGGAGGGGAAAGGAGGGGAGGGGGAGTGAAGAGGAGGGGAGCGGAGCCCGTGGAGGCGGGGGGCGCGGGAGGAGAGGGTGGGGGGCTGTAAGGGGCACGCGCTGTCACTCCCACTTCGCCCCCTACTTCCAGAGATGGAACATTCAGCTGGCCAGCTTTCCAGCCTCTCGATTGCTCGGGGCCAATCACCAAGCGGCTGGAGAAGCCGAGCCCACCACCGGGCTTTCTTATTGGCCCGGGCCAACAAAACCCAACTCCTGAATAGTCAGCTGGGGAAATCAAAGTAAACTCGAGCTTCTGGACTGCGAGCTCCAAGTGCCTTTGGGTCCCGGGGCAGTTTGGGGAAGGGTTTCAAGGTGAGTTAAATGGCTTTGAACTGTTCTCTTGGCCTGTGCTGTAGCATCCAGCGTCAGACCGCAGAGCCTGTCCTGCCTAAAGAGAAGGGATCATGGGACCTTCCCTGGGAGGCAGTTCCCAGTGATCTTTTATTTATAGCACTGTTTTCTCAGGTTGCATTACTCCTTCCTGTGTGGAGACTATCCTTACTCATTCAGTACCTCGACCAAGTGCCTTTGGGAATCTTCGGGAAACGGTAGAGCATCAGGAAAACCACGCGCTGTCAGGGAAACCACTCGTTTGAGAAACAGGCACTTGACGAAATCCCAATTTCACTTAAGTTGATATAACTAAAATTCACTGAACATAGAAGAGTGCGTGCAGAGGAAGCAGTTCCAGTTGCAGACGCCGTGGGCACGGTCAAGACCGGTTTATTTTTACAATTATCACATAGAAGCGATGGGATACGGTGTGTTTGCTGGGGAGGGGGTGACACCAGACAGGAGAGCTGGTGAAAAGCATTTATTGATTAGGAAACTAGCAGCTGGGGGCAGAGGTTGGCTTTCTCCCTCCCGCCTCCCTGGAGGCCACGCACAACCCTCCTCCAAATAAACTTGGCACAGTCTTCTCGCGCTGGATTTTCACCTCGATGTTGGAAATCATTTTTTCCTCCCTCCAGTTTGCCAGTGTGGAGCCCAGACCCCGTATAGTTGAGCCGTGTCTGAACAGAGACCTCCCGGAGGGGCTGAGGACCTTCTTGAAGTTAACGAGATCTCTTATCCTGCCCCGCCCAACGAATGAGCCCTGGTGAAACTAATAGAAAGTTTTAGGGAAGGGCTGAAGTGAATCCCCAGAAGGAACTGACTTGGGAAAGCTGAAAGCTGGAGGAAGGTCAGCACAAAGGAGGCGGACCTGCTGTTGGCTGGGTTGAGTGGTAGTCAGAGAACTCAGCAGGTCCCCTATCATTCAATCCTTTAAGCTATTTACAGAGTTTATGGAGGAAGACATTCTCTCTTTAACCAGACACGGAATCATAGAATATCAAAACTGCAAGGGCCTTGGAGTCCAACCTTCTCATTTTGCAAAAGGGGAAACTGAGGTTCAGGAAGGTGGAAGGTATTTTGCCCAAGATACACAGCTAAAAAGCTGCAAGGCTGAGTCTTTTTAAAAGTCCAGGGCTCATGCTTCTTTTTGGCCCTCTTGTTGTCCCTAAATATTCCAATTATTTCCCTTCTCTTCCCTGGAATTGATGGAAATAAGTTAGATTCAGCATTCATAAGAAGGAAAATTAGAAGGCTGCCAAATGGAAAACATAATTCTTTGATTCAATAAATATGCTGGGGAGGGGGAAGCTCCTAATAACCTGCAAGAGAGAAGGAAAGAATATTATATGATACTGTCTATTAAAATAGAAGCTCACTGAAATCAGGGGCTTGGTAATCTAGTGCCTGTCCAATGCCTTACCCAGGATCAAGGTGAAAGTAGGCAAGAATTATTACCTGGAAGCATAGTACTAATGAAACCAAAGTCAAGGATAGCCTTCCTCTTAATGCTCAATTAGTTTCCTACAAATGAAAAATTTTATTGTATTGTTAGGCCAAAAAAGAAAAAAAAAACTATACGGCCTGCCTGTCCCACAAATGTGCATAGTTCTTTGGTCACAAGAGAGATGAAGTGGAAGCATTTGAAGGGTTCTACAAAACTCATCATTATCTTTGGGAAACAGCTAAATTACTTCTTTTGAAAATTATTTAGTATACTGTAATTGTATTTTTAAAAGTATTCTGTCCTGAAAAGTTCTAGTAAGTTGAACATTGGTTTTCAGGACTCACACAGCAACTTGGGTCATGTATTTAAAGACTGCTATTATATGAAACCTATAATACTTTTGTTCTTTTCATGTGAAATAGCAAACAGGTATGTCAGACATTGTGCTAAGACAGATATCGGGGAAATTCTTAGAGTCACAAAATACTGGAGTTCCATTTGCTATTTAAAAGGTCTAGAAAATAAGGAATTCTTCCTTTTTTTTAATTTTTAGGCAATTGGGGTTAAGTGACTTGCCCAGGGTCACACAGCTAGTAAGAGTGAAGTGTTTAGTATGAGTTCAGATTTGAACTCAGGTCCTCCTGACTCCAGGGCCAATGCTCTTTCTTTGTACCACCTAGCTGTCCCAATAAGGAATTCTGCTAGGGTTTCTGCTGTGTGTTTCTTCCTTACAGAGGAAATTTATAGGGTAAAACAAATAAAGGAAAGGTCAGAAAAATATTTATGAAATAATAATATCTATATCTATGTGTTATATGCATGGAGGTATATGTATATAAATATATATATACATTCATATATGTATATATTATCCCCCTATGATTAAAAAAAACCCTAATACTTCTACTCCCATGCATGAGAAGAAAGAAGAGAATATATGAAGCACAGGAGTTATAGCTCCTAGAGTTCAGAATTTTTTATTCTTACCTTTTTTCTTTGTGTTTCATTCTTCTACTTGCCAACCTCTTGACATTAGTTGTTGTCACTTTGACTCCTTCAAATTTCTTTTCTTCCTGACTCCATTCATGGATTTTTTCTTCTATCTTGTCTGTGAACTCTTTCTAACTCTTATTAATTGGGACAATGTACTCTTATGGTGGTGGTGGGGTGGGGTGGTCCACTTAAGGTTATAAAGACTTTCCTCTGGGTCTTTCAACATTACATAGATACCAAGACGGTTTGTGAGCCATTCACCAGTTATCCTGTGTTCTCACTAAGTAATTGGCCCACTATCTTTTCTGATCATACATTTCCTAGATGTTACTTTATACATTAATGTTTGCATACATTGTTGGTAATATTCTTCAGCCAATTTAGACCCACAATGCATATTTTCATTGCTCCTTGAGTTGCTGACAATTTTGTTTCCTGAGAGATGAGGTACTCCATGATTTATAGTCATATAACACTACCAGGAGAACATTGGTCTTAAAAAGATGGATTTTTTCTTCAGGGAACAACCTTAAATCATTGAGAAAACAACACAATTTCCCAAATATAGTTTAGCCAGCTGTCTTCCTCCTATTCAATATTAAGCCTACATCATTATTCTTCTATAGTGCCAATTTAAGAGCTACATGCTGATGGACCTTTTCAGTAGGCAGTTTAATCAACTGCTTATTAATTATAGTCTAGATAAAAGACATTCTTTAGCCACTTGTTTTTTCAATGTAGATTATTGAGTTGATCTCTCTGAGTGATTGTGGATCTCATTTAGGCGGCTGAGTAGTACCCTGGAGTTTAATGAAATCAGCATGTCAACTGCAAACAGGAACATCTAGAAGATCTCAACACCTATATAAAAGCTTTATTCCATTTAGACTCTTTACTAGACATTCTTCATAACAGTGGCACACATTTTTGGCAAGCACACAATTCCTTGTTATATGTCTCACTTAATATTGAAGATAAAAAGAATGTAAAAAATAAAAAAAAAGAATGTATAAAATAAAAAAGTTATTGTGATTGAAACTATTAAGGAACCTTAATGGTCTCAGCATATGCATGAAAAGCATCTTGTTGCAGGCTGCCTTTTGCTCTTCTTAAGTGTTTGTTTGTTTGTTTGTTTGTTTGTTTGTTTTTGCAATCAATCAGCAGTCTTCACTTTCCTCTTGCCAATGGACTTCTATGACTCTGGAGGAGAGCAATGCTGATGACTTTACACAACTCTGTCTCACTTAAATCCAGTTCACACACAAGTCAAAATATCACCTCATAATGTCATTGTTCCTCTTTGAGAATGAAGGACATACAACAAACAAGAAACAGAACGGTATCTCTCTTTTTTTGTTCCTTGCAGTCTATTGTAGGACTCCAACAATGTGGTCCACTATATGGTATTATTTTCAAACAATTTGCCCATTCATTTCTCCTATTTTTACCAAGAGCTCATTTGATACATATTCAGTGATCTTTCTCATAGAGATTTTACAGAGATGAGAAAATAAGTGCTGGTAGTTATTGATGTCCTTTCAGCTGACTTTTTTTTTTTTTGGTAATAATAATCCTTAGTTTTTACCTATAAGTTGGCACCTTCCTGTCTTCAGTATCTTGAGACTCAATCCCTCAACACTTTCAAAATTGTGTCACCTCCATCTTAGACTACCAGTACAAATGATCTAGTCCAGATGCTCTTCACACCTTCATCATCTTTAATATCATTCCTGCTTCCTCATCAGGAGCTGAGATGTATGAATCCACATGTGACAGTTGTGCTGTCCTGATGAGCAAGATAGTTTGTTATAGAAATGCTGGAATATTGTTCCATTTTCTATCTATTTGTTAACCTGCTTCTGGTTTCATCCTTAAATTTTCTTAGAATAATCTGAATTAATCCGATCTCTCACAAAGCTTTCTGCAAATTTGCTTTTCTTTCCTCTTCTCTTTGATTTTGTTTGATACTGTGTTATTTTGTTGTTGTTGCTTAATAATGATGACACTGAGCTTATTTAGTTCTCATTTATATATTTAAATTCTTGAAATTTTAAATACATTTTAAATAAATTAATTAAATTTATGAAAACAAATAAAATTTCTTAAAAACATACTTTCAATGCATTTCCTTTCACTTCTCTTAGTATTATGAAGCAATTCTGCTCATAACCATCCACCACCCTCTTCCATAAAGTTTTTCAAGGGTTTATTCTCTAGACCGGTGTTGCTGTGTTCCCTCATCTCAAAAGGAGATCAAGTGTTTACTGATCGAAGGATGGTATACACCAATATGAAACTTTGAGGGGAAAAAATATGACAGAGAACATTTAGAGGAGGAAAAAAGGAAAAAAGTGGTATCATTGTGGACATACACTATAGACTTGGCCAGAAAGAAAGGGAATGGATGATATTTTTTCTTTATACAAATCACAAAATTGGTTCAGAGGAAAGACATAATAATGAAAGGGAACTACAGAAATTTGGCCATGTACTGCAAGTCTCATTTCACTAAAAGCAGAACATTTGAAATCTTGACTCAACATGTCGATAATTTCATCATTCAGAAAATTGAAGAAGCCATGAAGGGAACTACTACCCTGGACTAAATTCTAACCAGAAAAGAAATTTGTATAAGTGATGGACACCTTGGGGGAAAGGGAGCATGACCTCTCAAAATTTGTAATGGCAAAGAAAGGGGGTGCTGATAATAGTTATGCTATGGATTTTAGGAAAGCAAATTTCAAAACCTTCAGAGAAAAGATAGACATGAACCAATGGACAGAAATCCTAAAAACAAAAGTGATTTAAGGGGAATTAAAGACTCTAAAAAACATAAATTCTGACAATACAATTTCAAGGTAGGATATAAAGAGATCAATATGGTTGCACAGAGAGCTTTCCAATGAGCTCAGATTTTTAGAGGACATGAACAAAAGAGGGAGAAAATACATCACCAAAAACAAAAATAAAAAGAATGGAACAGATAAGAATACTGTTGGACAAGCTAAAGACCAAAATGAATTGAGGCTTACCAAAAGAAATTCAGCAAGATAATTTTTTCAAAAATATTTTTGGCATTCATTCATTCATTCATGCTGCAAGCATTTGTTGAACACCTACCATGTACAAGACACTGTACTAGCCTCTAGGTAGATACAAGGATCATTTCTTTAAAATAGTCTCTGGGATCTTAGGATAGCTGTACATCTTAAAAAAGGGACAGCCTGGAGTAACAGCAGTTAATGTGAAAAAGAATTAGGGGTTTTAATGCAGTTCAAGATCAATATGAGACAGTGTTGTAATGGGGCTATGCCTAGAGAAGCTAATTTGGTTTTTCTCAGAATTGCTTCAACACTTCAGGACTTTGATGTATCTGTGGTCCATCAAGACAGGTACTTACTCTAACAGTGCAGACTATAATTCAAGCTTTTACATTGTTTGGTGCTCTTGCACTTCTCCTGCTATACAGGGTGTCCCAAAAGTCTTACAGTAGTTTTAAACTACAAAAGTATAAAATTGCACCATAACTTTTGGGATGCTATACATCTTTCATAAGGGGGCCACACAGCACATTGGGGAACCTCCTCCTGGATCTATTTATATTTTATGGGCTTTTCCTTCAGTCTTCTCCCACTCTCATTACATAACTTTCCCATATCCTTTTCTGGCTGCACATCTCTATACTGATATTTCTTGTACTACTTCTCCTATATAATTTTTTGTTGCTCATTGGGTGTAATCTACTCATATCCACAGTGAATCTTTCTGTTGATGTTTGGCTGACCTACAACTTTAAGTCTTCAGAGACTATGGTATTCTCTGTCTATGCAATATAGAGCCATATAGCATCATTGGAAAAATATGGAGCCATATAAAATCACAGAAAGGAATATCTTTGTTAAAAAGATACACCTTCCCAGCTATCAGGGCAAGAACTTGCTATTCAACAAAAGCTATTGGGAAAACTGGAAAGTTGTCTGGCAGAAACTAGGTATAGACCAACATCTTACACTATATACCAAGCTAAGCACCAAATTCAAACATAGTTTAGACATAAAGTGTGATATCCTAAACAAATTAGTAGATGTAAAAGAAAATACTTATTAGATCTATAAATAAGGGGAAAGTTCATGAACAAATAAGAGAGGTTTACAAGAGATTAAATAGACAGTTTTAATTACATAAAATTATAAAAGTTTTCACACAAGCAAAATCAATGCACCTAACATTAGAAGAGAAGTGGGAAATTAGGAAAACTATTTGCTGCAAGTTTCTCTGATAAAGTCCTCATTTCTAAGATATGTTGAAAAGAGTCAAATTTATAAGAGCCATCCCCTAATTGATAAATGATCAAAGGATCTGAATAGGCAATTTACAGAGGAAGAAATCCAAACTATCAACAGTCACATGAAAAAATGCTCTAAATTACCAATAACTAGAGAAATGCAAATTAAAACAACTCTGAGGTGCCACCCATTAGATTAGCAAAGTTGACAAAAAGGGAAAATGACAAATGCTTCAAGAACTATGGGAAAATAAGTACAGTAATTCACTGATGGAGGAACTGTAACCTGGTCCAGCCATTCTGGAAAGCAATTTGGAACTATGCATGCCCCAGCCCCCAAAAGAAACCTTTTAAACTGCATACCTGTTAGTAGATCTATACCCCCAAAGAGATCAAAGAAAGAAGAAAAAGATGCATGTGCACAAAAACATGTATAGGAATTCTTTGTGACGATTTTACAAAATAGAAAACTGAGGGGGTACCCATCAATTGAAAAATGAATGGGTTATGGCATGCATGTATGTATGTGCATATATGCATACACACATACATACATATATACATACATATATATCATGGAATATATATTGTTTGGTTTGGTTGTTGTCCTTCATTCTTGAAGAAGACCAAAATGACATCACTATGTTAGAGTTAAGTTTCAGTGTGTCCAACTGTAGCTGGTCAGACCAATACAAACGTAGAAGACTCTACTACAGGTCAAGCACAAATAGTCCATGTGAATATTTGAGGTGGATTCTCTAAATCTGTGCTTCTCATTTCTTTTAAGCTACTTCAATTCTGCTTTGCTAATAGAGCACAGCACCTTTTCTGATGAGAGTATACCACCTTGGATGGTCCTGTACCAGTGTCTCTTGTGTCACACAATCAATTCCAAAGTTCTTCAGAGAGACTTTGAGAGTGTCCTTGTATTGCTTTTTCAGATCACCATGTGAGTGCTTGCTCTGTGTGAGTTCTCCATAAAATAGTCTTTTTGGGAAGTGTACATTTGGCATTCAAACAATGTGGCCAGCCATCAGAGTTATGCTCTCTGCAGTAGAGTTTGAATGGTTGGAAGTTTAGTTCGAGAAAGGACCTCAGTGTCTGCTCTCTTTTCCTGCCAGGTGATCTTCAGAATCTTCCTAAGACAATTCAAATGGAAGCAATTCAATTTCCTGGCATGAAGCTGGCACACTGCCCAGGTTTCACAGGAATACAACAATGAGGCCAGCACAATGGCTCTGTAGACTTTCAGTTTGGTAGGTAGCCTAATAATATGTTTTACTTGCAATGGGTCAAAATAGAACTAGTGGGTGGAAGTTTTAAGGAGGCAGATTTGGTCTCAATATAAGGAAGAATATTGTAATAGTTAGGACTGTCTAAAACTATAATTGGTATCCTTGTGAGGCAGTGAGCTTCCCAACACTGAAAATATTTTGTAGGAAGCTGAATATTCCCATTAGAGATGCTGTGGAAGGGATTCATACTTCTTAAAGAGAATGCATTAGATGATCTTTATGGTCTTTCTCACGGGCAGCTGAGTGGTGCAGTGGATAGAATGACAGGCCTGGAGTCAGGAAGACTCATCTTCCTGAGTTCAAATCTGGCCTCAGACATTTGGTAACTCTGTGACCCTGGGTAAGCCACTTAACCCTGTTTGCCTCAATTTCCTCATCTGTAAAATGAACTCAAGAAGAAAATGGCAAACCACTCCAGCGTCTTTGCCAAGAAAACCCCAAATGGGGTCATGAAGAGTCAGACCTGACTGAAAAACAACTGTACAACAAGTGATCTTTCTCAGCTATGAGATTCTATCTTTCTGTGAAATCTCTCTCTTTTTCTCTCATGCACATACACATATATATGTGTGCGTTTTTAACAAATTTTAATTTTAGAATATGAAATATAAAAGGGTCTACTATACAGTATTGTGGTTGGTTTTTAGCATACATGCTGAATTTATGCAACCAAATACATGTTATCCCCTTAAAAGTAATCACTCTGAAAGTTTGGAACTCAAAATCTTATGAAAGTGAATGTTGAAAACTTTCTTTACAAGTAATTGGGAAAAAAACACTATTTAAAAAAAAAGTAATCACCTTGGGAGGGAATATATTTATTTCAACAATGCTGACCTCTCTAAAAATATTTTTTGGATTTTTCTTTTGAATGGGCTCAGTGGTGGCAAATCTGGAGGCTTTGAGAGTGGATTTAATATTTGGAAACAGCCAAAAGGCCTTTTCAGAGCCAAATCTAATGAATAAGCATAAATAAGCAGGCCAAATGATATCATTTGGGTCAACAATGAGGTGTGCCTATAAAACAAGACTGATTTTCTTGCGTGGCTTATAAACTAGCTCTGAAGGTAATTCCCAAAGAGGAGTAGGTTTCACGGGCAATAAGTTCAGCAATATGTAAGGTTTTTTTTTTTTTTAACCTGTCTTCCAATGTGATTTATATTGTACAATATTATGTATGTGAGTTTATGTGCTACTTGGGGAGAGAATATAGGGGGCTTCTCTAAAATACTTCATTGAGGAAGTA
Source organism: Vombatus ursinus (assembly GCF_900497805.2). Taxonomy (NCBI): domain Eukaryota; kingdom Metazoa; phylum Chordata; class Mammalia; order Diprotodontia; family Vombatidae; genus Vombatus; species Vombatus ursinus. The sequence goes on from NW_020954594.1 coordinate 8,056,355, forward strand.
TATAAAATGACTGGAAGCAGTTCAGTTGATGACCAATTTTACATTTTGTACAAAACACTTGTCACAGACCTGTATGGTAGAATGGATACAAAACTTGTTTTAAAATCATTAATTAAAACCTGTGTTCAAATCCCTATTTCAATCTCTCATAGTTTTGTGACCAGGGAGAAGTCATTTAACTTCTCTGAGACTCAGTTTCCTCACTTGTAATATGTGAATCATGGCCACTCTAGCATCTACCTCAAAGGGTTGTTGTGAAGTTGAAATGAGATAGTGGATGTAAAGTCCTTGACAAACTTTAAAGCACCACAGAGGCTATCACAAAAGTCTTAGATAATAAAGCTTAAAGCTGCACTAAGACTTTTGGGACAGCCTGTATAAATGTTGGTCACTGTTTTTTCTTTTACCTGCTAGTTTACTAGGTAAAGTCCATTAGACAGTCACCCAATATTTATTAAACAACCACTATGTGCCAGGCACCGTGCTAAGGGCTAAAGTGCTTTCATTACATCCTGAATTTTTTCATTTATACTATCTTCCTTGAATAGAAGTCCTAGAAAACCTTCAGCCCCAGAAAAGATTTCAGTAAACTAGAGATTCCTCTTTGATCTCCCTAATTCTTACCTGTGTCCCAGTGACAGTGTATTTATTGGAAATAAGCCTCAAAAGCACAAAGAAATATATCTCTTCAGGTGTGGATTCTATTTTCAACTACTCTCCCTAGCCATTCTTCTATCTAATGGCCCAGAATGAATTTTCATAGTTAGTAAGTGGTTTGATGAACTTTGGCATAGGAAGTAATATTTAAGGTAGCTAGGTGGCACAGTGTATATAGTATAGGTCCTAAGTCATGAAAACCTTAGTTCAAATCCCATCTCAGGTCCCTAGCTATGTGACCTTGAACAAGTCACTTAACTTTTCTGTACCTCAGTTTCCTTATCTGAAAATGGGGACAGTAATAGCATCTAACTCACAGAATTGTTGTGAAGATGAAATGAATTAACATGCAAAATACTTTTCAAATTTTAGTGACCTATAAATGCCACAAATTATTGTTATTATTATTAGTAGTAGTAATGCTTTATCAGGTGAAAACAAATTTTTAAACAAAAACAAAAAGAAAGTTATTTATCACTGCTCTAATTTGGCAGTCACCCTTATTAGGAGATTCAAGGTCATTTTTTAAAATGTTCCCAAAAGATACCAGAAGGGGGTGCTTTCATCCAAATACAGGCTGTCTTAGAAGGTAAGGAATATAAGATATTTGTCCAAAAGAAAGGCAGGGGATGGGGGGGAGGGGTTCTTGCCAGAATGTGTAAAGATTTTAACTCACTATAAAGTCTAATTTTAAAGTAGAGTACACTGATTAGGTTCTAAGGTTCCTTCCTGCTTGGGATTCTATGATTCCATGATCTACTCAAAATTTCTACCTGTCCTCATTTCTCAGGCAAAGGAAATAAAAAATCTACTTTAGCATATGAAATCAAATCCCCTTTACAAACATTTAACCAGAAAATATAGCTGGACTAAAATTCCAATGTTCCACATAACCTTCAAGTCCAAAACCAAAGACCTTCTACCAGTTGTATATGTGTTTTGTGTATATGTGTATATGTGTGTATGTATGTATGTCTATAATGGAAAAAGGACCTCAATGTAATATGTTTATATCTGCAAAGGGCTTTCCTTCATAACCAAATCAACTGACATGAAGTTTGGTTACAGTTAAAAGGAAAAAAAAAAGAAAGAAAGAAAACATTTCTATCAAACAACCTTTCTTCCCCCTGAATTGATCATTACAACAACCCACCTGACAGAAAAATCCTGAATTCAACAAGTCTAGAAACATTTTCCACTCTAAAATATTACTTCAGTATATGACAGAGGCCTAATATTGGTTCTTAGTTTACCTAACTTTCATAAGACTTGCTGGTCAACTCATTTCCTGTAGAGACACACATTTCCTTCATTAGATGGATAATATTTGTGTATCAGCAACCCCTCTTATACATAGCCTGAGACTGGGTAAGCTACTCTGTGAATAAATTGAATTTTCTTTTCTCAGTTCCACAACTCTGCTTCTGGCCTGCTGCCTAAAATGGGGACATAGGCCAAAGTCAGTTTTTCTGACCTAAAAGTTGTACTCAGAATATTATAAATGTGTGATCTCATTGAAGGAGTTGGACAAAACCTCTATTGGAGATGAACTCAAACCCTTAATGTCATCTTACACTGTTCAATTCTGGTTCATGCCTTTCCATAGATTATCAATGGAAAACATTTCCATTGATAATCTATGGAAAGGCATGGCTGGAATCCTTCCTCCAGGTCTTTCATTGTTTCATTCCTCTCCTCATTCGATTCCCTGACTCTCAGGTCTTTCTCTACCATGCCATAGTAGCTTCCTCACCCTGAAAGTTCACATGCCTCTGGCTTTGTCACACTGAAACTATACTCAGTGCCCACCCCTTCACCCCCAACTCTGCTTCTTCATATGTTTGTTCAGTTCGAAGAGTTCCCAGACCTTCCATTTTAAGGAAAGTCCCCAAGTCAGCCATGTTTTCATTCCTCTCTAGACTCCTCTTTTGACTGTCTAGGCTTTCTCCAGTATTCCTGCCCCACCCCCACCCCAGTGGAGTACCTTCTCTTCCCCATCCCACCCACATTTTCAGTTTCCTTTTATGGTTGTCTTCCCCCCTTTGAAGTCCTTAAGGACAGGGACAGTCTTTCTTTCTGCTTGTATTTGAATTCCCAGCTATTAGCACAATGCCTGGAACATGGTAAGTGCTTAATAAATGTGTGTCAACTTGACTTGATTTGACTTTTAACATTCTGACAACACCAGTGCAAGCAACATAGTTGCCTATGTCTTACACCTTGTTCTGCCTACATGACCATCTCCTTTCTTTATCATATATTTCATAAATAATATCTCTTACTATACTTTCTGCATGCTTTGTTAATAATCTGTATTGTTAATATGTCACATCCAGGGGTATGCTGGTAAGTGTTTAACAACTAGCTCTCTAAAAGCTCGCGCATGCACACACACACACACACACACACACACACCAAAAACCACACACACACACAGAGGACATTTTCAGTTTAATCTGCATTGTTAACATATTCTCCATCACTTTTTAAAGTGTAGGCAGTCAACATAACAATAAATCAATCCCTGATTTATAGCATTTTCTGATTTCTAAGGTGTAAATTATCACACTGAAAATTTAATAAGTGGTTTTATCCTATTTGCTCCCATTTCATACTACTCCAGTTCCCTTTGGGACACCCACAAGTTTGATTGTGGGTTTTCATGATTCATGATCATGTTGAATCACTGTGAGAATTTTTTTTAAAGCTGTAGTTTTATGTCAGTTCATAATTTGGAATCAGTGCTAGACAACTTCAAAAACACAATCCAGCCTTTTATCTTCCTCCTATTCAGTTAAGGGACCAGCTCATAGTTCATCCACAGTCCTTGTCTGATATATGCACATACTGTTTCCCTAACTCCATAGACTGCCCATCTAACTATATATCAGAGTCTAAACAATAGACATTCTTCATCCATTTGGTTTTTCCATTGTGGATTGTTTGGCTGATATCTTTTGAGTGGTGACGGATCTCACAGAGGAGGCCTTGAATTACTCTAGGTCTTAAAGCAATCAGCACATTGTTATCCACAAACAGGAGTATATGAAAGAGTTTACCATTTATAAAGTATCTTTCTTCTTCTTGAATCATGTGTAAAACATCCTCTATGATAGTAAATAATTACAATTCATATTTTTATATAACACTTTAAGGTTTGCAATTCATTATGTTATATATTATCTTATTTCATGCTAAACACAACCCAATGAAGTAAATACTACAGACATCACTACCTCCATTTTGTAGAAAAATATTTCAGAAAGTAAACAAAAATATGGTCCTTATCAGGTGGAGACAATTAGAAATTGTCTTTAATCAAATGATGCCTGTATTTGAAAGAGGCAGTCACATTCCAGTACTTAGGGCACCTAATTCACCAACTTTATCCTGGATGAAGAAGAACCGTTCAACAATTACATTACATCAACTCGGAATACTGTCTGGGCATCTTTTATTAGTCAGAATTTGAGAGGAGGATGAGTAAGTCTTCAATACATAATTTGCAAAATAATGTAAATATTTTATGAAAATCACACATAATAAGATCATGAGACCACATGGGACAAGGGCAAGAAGTATGTGTCTTGGAGTTTCTTTGGATATCTGAGTTATGTGGCAAAAGATGGCTGTTGAATACTTTTGCAACTGATTTGATAACACATTTTAGCCACAAAGGTGTATCCTGTGAACACTTACAGTATCCCTGAAGGTTTATTTCTGAGAGATTAAGTAACTCACGGTCATACAGCTTTAAGTGTTGGAAGCAGGATTCAAACCCAGTTCTCCTGACTCAGTCCAGCACACTTTCTACTATTCATACTGCATTAAACCAGTGTTCAACACTGTTACTCTTGCTACAATGTTTCTCTATGTGATAAGATCAAGTTCTCCCTTGCCTAGCCGGTTCTTGTGGTATTTTGGCTTCATTATGCAGGTCAAACTTCTACGGGAAATAGTGATAATCAACATCAATGTCTTTCCCTTCATCTATTTCCTCTTTTGTATCATCAATAATTCATATAAATAGGTTAGGTTAGAACTGTTGCACTGTGCGTCTTATTCTTGAATTTTTCTTTTTTCTTTTAACTTCTCAATGGCTTCACTATACATATATATATATAGTGAAGCCATATATTATATATAGTGAAGCCATACACACACACACACACACACACACACAGAAACTTCATTTTTTATCATTTGTTATGTAATTGGGTACTTACAATGCCCTACACCTTTCAACCTTCTTCTTGGAGAGATATTTATATCAATACAACAAAGTAAATGAAAACATTGGAAAACACTTCAGAGATGTGGGGGGCTATGAAGGTGGAATGTTTTCTTTGTTACAAAGCAATGTTCAAGGGGGAGTGTATCGTTCTATGATTGTGTTATAAAGCAAAAAATATTTTTTAAAGAAATTATTCATCATACATAGATATGAGACTTCTGAGTAGTTGACAAGCATTTGACATTTTAAAAATCTTTTATTGATCATTTTGTTTTTATCTTATATTTATAAATTATACCCACTACATAAGAGATTTCTTGTAACAAAGTAAAACAAATTGTAACAAAGTAAAACAATTACGCAAAACTAACAATACAATGATCTCATCTGAAAATGTATGCAACATTCCACATCTGTAGCACACTCACCTCTCTATTTTTAAAATTGTCGTTAATTAAACCCATTTTAATCTTCTTCCATCTCCCACTCCATTAAAAGAGAGAAAAAAATCTTTGTAAAAATATGTATAATCAAGCAAAACAAAAGTATATACACACATATGTACATATACATACACACACACATATATGTGTATGTACATACATATATATATGTATTATATATATATATATATGTCTCATTCTGTACCCTGTATCCTAAATCTCTCACTTCTCTGTCAGGAAGTAGATGTACTTTTCATCACTGATCCTCTGGAATCACGAATGGTCATTGACGACAATGATCACGAGATCTTACAGTTTTCAAAGTTGCTTGTCTTTATGGTGTTGTTGCTAGTGTATATATTGTTCTCCTCTCTCATCATTTTGTTCTTTATCAGTTTATAAAAGTCTACAAAATTGTTCATTTTTATAATATTAGTATTATAGTATAAATTATTTTTCTGATTATGCTTACTTCATTCATCTCTCATTGCTTAATCCTAAAACCTCTTTTCCAACATATATTTTTGCCATTTAACACCTCATATCCATGTTTATTTCAAAAAATCTCTATCTTTAAGCCTATTTTGTATCTATCTGTCTGTCTGTCTGTCTATCTATCTATCTATCCATTCATCTATGTTTGTTTACTTGGTTTGGAGAATCTAATCAAGTCGTTCATGGGAAGAAATTTCATTTTCCCACATTTTTATCTTTTGCAATAGATATTGGCACAAAACTACAATTCTCATAGGCTTTTTGCTCATGCTTATCATGAATGACAAAAGACAAGATGAATAAATGTCCTATGAAGTGATAGCATTTGTTGCATGTTGGTACATGATAAAACCTGTTCCACTACCTCCTCTTTTTGCTTCTCCAAGGAGAACTCATAAGCAATCTTTCCATTTAGCTATAACTTTCTTCTGTTTTCTGATTTCATATCAATATTTATGTGATTCAGTTCCTCTAGTAATATATTAACTTGTTGGTCATTGGATGATGATCTTACATTTAAAATAATAGCAGTGATATCAATATTTATAGGTGGTCTAAAAACTTAATGATTCTTATGACCCTCTTTTTTCTTCACCAATCTGCCACCATTATTTCAGAAACAAAAGGAAGCAGCAAAAGACTGAGGGAAATTTTGCATTTTTTTCCTTTTTTTTCTTCCCATGGGCTTCCATGACCAAAAAATTCATCATATAGCAGCCAGCTAATGGGTGATGAGTCTCTCTGTGCTTAATTAAGCTGGACCTTGGACAGCAAACACAATCTGTCGTTGGGATGGAACCCAGAGCTCTTCTAGCTTGTTACAACCCATCAGAATTTGTGATTCACAAGAATCAAGGTTTACTTTCATTCCATAATAAATCAAATCCAACCAATGCCTCTAAACATTGCTACTTGTATGACCATGAGCAAGTCAGTTAACCTTCCTGGGCCTCAGTATCCTCAAATGCAAAATGAGGGGGTGAACCTGATGACCTCGAAGGTCCCTTCTAACTCTAGATCTATGATCCATAACATTAAAAATTTTGTGAAGTAGATAAGACAGACCAAGTTATACTAGTCAGTAATGGATAAGTTCCAAATGAGTGGATAGATAATATCCACATCTCCACCAGAGATCAGAGGAAGGAAAAATCAATTCAAGGCATTCAAGGCAGTCAGGGAAGGCTTCACAAAGGAACTGAGCCTGGAGGGTAAATTTTTTGGTAAATGAAGAGCAGTAGGAATAGCATTCTCAATCAGGAAAAATTGTTATCAGAGATCTAAAACCAAAAATGAGAGAGCTCTGCACCTGATATCCACAGATATAGGTTTAATTACTGACTCTGTTACCTCTGTGACTAAAAAAGTCATTCTCCCACTATAGAGCAGCTCGCTGATGTGGTGGATAGAGCACTGGACCTGGAGTAAGAAAGATCTAAGTTCAAATCCAGTCTCAGACACTTATGAGTTGTGTGATCTTGGGTAAATCACTTACCCTCTATCTGCCTCAGTTTCCTCAACTGTAAAATGAGGAAAATGATAGCACCTACCTCCTAGGGCTATTCTAACAATCAAATGAGATATTTCTAAAGTACTTAGCCCAGTGCATGATACAAAGGCACTATATAAACTTTTGTTAGTAATAATAATAATTTATAAAACAATAGAGTTGAACTAAATGATCTCTAAGGTTCCTTCCATCTTGAAATTTTACAATATAATCCCATGAATGACTGAAAAGTCTGAGACCAGTTCTTGATAGGAAGGAGAGAGAACAAGGAAGATGTTTAGGAAAGTCAAGAGAGAGCTAGGACAGTGCTGGGGCTAAAAAGGGCGCACAGTACAGGAAGGCTGGAGATGCTTAGGATTAACTGTGCCATTTTGCCTAGGCCTGGTCCCACTGGACACCCTGGCAGTGTGGCAGCTAAGGGAGCATCCAATATGGCATCAGCTTCAATGTCCAAGACTCTGAACTCCTTGCTTAGCATGGTGCCTGCTGCATAATAGGTGCTTAATAAATGTTTATTGACTGACTTTCCTCCAGATCTAATCCTGTATTCTTCATTGCTCGTTAACCACAAGTATAGAGAATCCTCTACCTAGAAGATTGTAAAGACCAATGAAATTATAATGATATTGACAGAACCCCTCTACAGAGTTGTGTTGACGTCTGTAAATTATACACCAAACTTATTTTATCACAACACATTCAGGCAGAAAGGATTCATAACAGAATAATTAACAATTCATCAAAAAAGCATTAGTGTTAAGTATTTATTGGCTCTTAGTTAAAAGATGGTAATAAATTCAGGAATTTGCTTTCAAGTTCAAAAGGCACAAAATCCTACCTTCTTTTAAATCACCTTATACCTATATTAAAATGAAATGGCACAAACACACACACACACATACATGTAGGCGTGTGCACCCCTTCCTTAAATTCCTGTACAAAATACTTCATTGTTTCAGTCCATTATCACTGCAATAGGAGGCTTTAAAGCATCAGAGTCTTTAGTTGGTTGGTTGGGTTGATTTGGTTCCTTCATTTTTGAGGATTTCTTAGTGTAGAGATTCCTTAACCCTCTGCGGCTATGTCATTTGTCTATAACTTATATTCTTAGAGCAGCATTCCCTGCTTTCCTGAAAGATTAGGTTACCTGCTCACGGTCACAGGCAGTAGGTGTCAGAGGGAGAACATAAACTCAGGTATTTCTATTTCCAATTTTCTGGCTCCCATGTCTACTACACTTTCCATTAGACCACACTGCCTCTCTGTGTTTCACATCTCATATTTTACTTGGGGAGGATGTGAAACACACAATAATACTTTGTAAGAAAGCATGATGTAGTAGATGCTGGGCCAACAGGAATTGGAAACAGGAATTTAACCACTTCCTCCCTGAGCAATGGACATGGGACAGTTTCCTCATCTATAAAGGGAAGCTCCTGATAGTAAGTATTACCTTCTCCACAGGGTTGTTGTGAAGCAAGCAATTTTATGAATGTAAACTGTTATGATTACTGTCTTTCAAACAATGATGATTTCTTGAACTGAAATCCCCAAGCTTAGAAATCTTCCCAAATTTCACAGAGCAATTTGCCGAAAAGAAGAAATATGTAAAATAATTCCTTTCATTACATAATTATTGTGGTGAATTCTTTCTATTATATACATTTGAAAGTATGTTGTTATTCTTATTACAACTGGTTTGAAGTTATGTTTATGCTTTACATTGGGTGTATTAGGCTTAGATGGCAAGATGTTCAAACTTAGTTCAAAGGACATTAAGGAGAAGTTGTAAGCTGTAATACCTTTGAGATTTTCTCATCAACCAATGCCTTGGATAAACACTTAATAAATATGAACAGGCTAGATTGAGAGTCAATGTGAGTGTAGTGAAAGGATACTGGGATTTAGAGTCAGAAGACCTGAATTGAAGTCCCTGAATTAGCAAGGCAAGGGGAAAGCAACAAGCATTTATTAAGCTCCTATGTGCCAGGCACCGTGCTAAGCATTAGGGATTCAAATGTGTGCAAGCAAAAAAAAAAAAAAGACAGTCCATGCCCTCAAGGAGCTTATACTCTAAAGGGGGGAAAAACATAAAAAAGGAGCTGAAAGGGGATGTGGCAGTGAGACCATTTCACATCTGCACATGGTTTTGAGGTCTAGAAAGTCAGAAGTACAATTATGAGCGAAATGAAGGTTGGCCAGCCTGAAAGGGGCCCCAAATGGAGACCCCAGGAGACCCACTGGGAGAAGGGAATTGGCAAGGTGAGGTGTGTTCCAGGATGAGAAGCCCTTGGAGACGGATGGATGCACATTTGGAACGTCAGAAGCATAGTCGAGAGGGGAATGTTTACCACCTGCTTGTTCCTCAACAACTCTCTTAACCTTTCTGGGCCTCAGTTTTCTTATCCATTAAATTAAGAAATTGGATGATTTATAAGGTTCTTTCCAGCTTTAAACTTATAATTCTCTGAATTGAACTGATAATTAGGAGTAGGAAGGTGCAGATAAATAGATGAAGCTTTTCTATCTTTGGGAGATATCTTGGATTTAGAAAACAACAGGAACAAAAGCACATGGTCTGAGAAGGAACAAAAAGATAGTGAAAATAAGGGGAAATAATTTAGTTCAAGAATATTTGAACAAGACAAGAGGACAGATTATTCAGGAATAGGCATGGACAAGAAAACAGAAAACTTCTTGGTACATTAGGAAAAAGGATCCTAGTAAAAAATACTTGGATTTGAGGGGACAGACAGTCTAGTCATAGCATTTAGAGATAAAAGGGAATTCAAAGATTATCTAATCTAACCTCATCATTTTATAAAAGAAGGAAACTGAAGCCCAGAAAAGTGAAGTGATTCATCCAGAGTTTAAGAAGCATACCTGGGATTTCAAAGCCAGTTCCTATAACTTTGTATCCTGTACTCATTCTGCTATACCACCAGATACCAGATAAATGTGTGTGTGTGAGAGAGAGACAGAGAGACAGAGAGACAGAACAAGTGAGAAACACAGAGAGAAAAAGAAAGGGAGAAACAGAGGAAGAAAAAGTGAGAAACAAAAAACAGAGAGAGACAGAGACAGAAACAGAGAGACAGGGAGAAAGAGAGAAGGGGACAGAGATACAGAGAGAAACAGAGACAAAGATACAGAGAGAGAGACAGATAGAGAGAGACCATAAATGGAAAGATATAGGATAGAAAATCTGACTTTGAATTAACTGAATACATCCAATGTAAAGCATAAACACAGCCACAAAAAAAGAACTCCCAAACACAGATAATGATACTAATTATAAATATAGGGAGCTAGTAACGAGCCAGATGCAAATCTAGTGCCAGTTCATTCTGTCAATACCATGGCAAAGTTGTTAATAGATGGCTGATTTTCATAGAATCGTAGATGTAGAGCTAGAAGAGATAGAGGCTGTCTAGTCCAACCTCCTCATTTTAGGGATAAGGAAATTGATGCCTACAGAGGTAAAGTGACATGTCCAAGTGACATGCAGTAATAAGTGACAGAAACAGGATTTGAATGCAGAACTTCCAACTTCCAATCCAATTCCACCCTACCATCCTGCATTAGAGATTCCATGGATTCTTTAGGGGAGAAAAAGGGCTAAATCATCCTAAGAGGTTTGCATCAGTATGCCTTGGAAAGTGTGTCTGTCTGTGGGTGTGTATCTCCCTGTTTCTGGCTTTCTAGGTCTCTTTTTCAATGTCTGTGTGTCTCTCTGCATAGATATGAAATCTCTAACAAGACAGTCCTCTTGTTCCTCCCTGAGTCTAACTTTCTCTGTTGCTTTATTTACAATCACTTCAAAAGGGCAGCTTCAAAACCTCAGCTAAAATATCTTTTCTTTGATTCTCAGAAAGTGTGAAGGAAAGCACAAGGTTCATTTTCATTGACAACTACCCTTCAACAAGTCTTAAGTTTTATAGAAAACCAGAACCAAAGATAGAACACAAGTCTCTCACTTCCTCATGAGTAGAATAGCCTACACTCTTTTGTTCCTCCAAGGAAGTGCTGACACCTGGACACCAGTGAAGTCCAGGTGCTGCTGACAAAGGCTAGACTACATTTAAGAAGCCGCCAAGCCCCATGCATGCTGAGAAGGAAAGTTGGCCCTAGAGATGGGGATTGGAACTTGTGTGGGGTGAGGGTCATACAGTTGGCTTCAGGGAGTGAGAAGTGCTGGGCTAGGGAGGGGATAGATCCCAAGTTGGGTGGTGGGAGCTTGGTAAGGTTATGTCAGGGACAACAATATGGAAAAGGTGAGTCCCCTTGATGTATCTCATTCTTTTTGTACCTTCTCTGCTCACTCCATCCCACCCCCAACTTTTTCTTTCTTAGCTCGCTGCCTCTCTCCTTCATCCTTTTAACCTGTCTTATTTGTATCCTCTTATCTTTAAAAATGTTTTATTCATGCCCCTCTCCTTTAAAATAAAAATATCAGATAAAGTATTAGCTAGAGCAGTAATTCTTAACCTTTTGTTTGTCATTGGCCCTTTTGGCAATCTGGTGAAACTGTCTTTAAATGTACAAATAACAAAACCAATCATAGTAACAATAACTACTTTTATGTAGTGCTTTAAATTTTGCAAAGCTCTTTATAAATATTAATTCACTTTATCCTCACCTCCCTGAAGGTTGATGCACTATTATCCCCTTTTATAGAAGAGGAAACTAAGGGAGAGACAGAAATTAATTGATTTATCTAGGGTCACACAACTAGTGGCCAAATTAGAACTCAGGTTTTCCTGACTCCAGGTCTAGTGCTCTATCCGTTGTGTCACCTAGCTGCATTATTATATGAAATAAAATATGTATGAATTACAAAGGAAAGCAATTATATTGGAATACTGTTAGCACATTGGGTTTTTGTTTGTTTGTTCATTTTATTTTGTTTTGTTTTAACTTCACAGACCCCAGGTTAAGAACCCCTGATCTAGAAACATATTGTAGTCATGGAAAGAATACTGAACTTAGAAGGCCTGAGCCTGAGTCCTGGATCCAAGACTTAGTGGCTTAGATATATCAGAGACTCATTTTCCTCATCTCTAGAGATAAGGACCAGGCCTATGAATTCTTTATTATAGTGAATTCCCTGTATCAATTTAGGTTGAGACCTTCCCTGCAGCTAATAGTCTTAGAAAGTTACACAGAACATTGGAAGTTCAATGACTTGCTCTGGGTCCCAGTCACACAGCTATGTGTCAGAGGTGGGACATGAATTCTGGTCTTCATGTCTCTGAGGTCAGATCTCTATCCACTGAGCTACACTGCCTCTCTTCATACTTGTGGGTACCTATTGAGTTAAATGAGATAATGAAGATATAATGTGGTTTTTTTTTAACCTATTGAATACTATTTACTTATTATTATTGTTCATTCTTCATTTTCAAAGAGGACTGATGACATCACAGGGTGGTATAGTGACTTGTGCATACACTGGATTTAAGTAAGGCAGAGCTGCACGTGCTTGTCAGTCTCACTCTCTCTTCCAGAGTCATCAAAGTCCAATGGCAAGACAAAAGTCAAGACGACTGGTGATGGCCAACGATGCAGTAGATGACCTTGGCATTTTCAATGTCTGACCAGTCTCTAAGTGCTCCACAGTGCCTGCTTCAGTCACCTTGATGGCCGTTCAGACCAGTTGTTCTGACCCATCCATTCTGCTGGGAGGGTATCACATGTAGGGAGAGGAGGAAATAAAGGAAATTACATGAGCAAACGCAGTCTTTAAGAAATGAATGAAGTGTGTTACCTATGGTCCAGAAATATGCCTTCTGCTATTCAAAGTGAGCCCGCTGTCTTGCCAAAGTATTTGACTATACTTCATCCCCAGACATCAGTTTTTGTCACTAGACACCTCCATTACAGTGAGAACCCCCTGCAGACATATGTTCCCTCTAAGCAAATGAGACCCTCCAGAAGGCCTTCCTGCAGGATGCAACATGCTTTACACAAAGTCCATTTCTGAATCAATGAGTTTCACAAATAGCATTCTTCCCTGAGCTAAAGGACTTGAAAGACTGAGGATTTAAAAAAAAAAAGTTTCCCGTTTTTTTCCACAGGCTCCTTCTTATCAAAGAGAAGAGAGAGAGCCAGAGATGATTCTGGTTGTCTAATTATTAGCAACTAGTAGTGCTCATTAGTTAATTTACTAGAGTGAAAATGAAACGATCCAATAATGAGAGATTTGATTGTGGAATACAGAGGCACCATAGAAACATAGACACCATAGAAAAACCTGAGCCCCGCCCTCATTTTCTAGGCTTATTAAGCCTTTGCCTTGGGCAATGCAGACCCTGTCTTTGTGTCAAGGTTTTAGGCTTTGTAAACCATGGTTTTTGCTCAGCTTTGAATGATTCCAGGAGGTGGTTCATCCCCAGTAATAAATGGTTTTGTCAAGGCAGAGTAGAGACCCCACACTAGGCTCCCTCCTCATCTCACTCATGTCAGGGGCCCCAAACAGGATGTTAACAAGCTAGAGGCAGATTAACACCTGTTCTAAGAAGGAATGTGCATAAGCCCCATTGGTCACAGGTAACTGACTAGTGGACCAACCCAACCAGGGGAATTTTTCTCTTTTTTACATCCACAGTGACTGGAAGATGTAGAATTTTACAAAATGTCTTAAAAGTTAAAAATGTCTTGAACTTCCCTTCCTCTACACAAAAGGTAGGAGTAAATAAGGGCAGTTAGAGAGAAGAGAAAGAAAAAAAGAGAAGGGTAGACAAAAGAAAGAAAGAAGACCTGGGAGAAAGACAAGTGAGGGAAGAGAGAAACCTGGAGCAAAAGAAATAAATAGAATGAGAGAGGAAAGAGAGAAAGTAAAATAGAGTAAAAAAGAGAGACAGAGAAACAAAGAAAGAGCAAAGAAGGCAGGCAGAGATACCACTATGAAATAGCAGTTACTTAATAAAATGAACATCTCACATTTTATGAGTGTTTTACAGTTTGTGATGCACTTTCCATTACAACCCTGTGAAAATAAGTGGCAAAAGTATTCCTCAATACTCAGAATCTTGATTCTGTCAGGTACAAAAAACGTCAGCAGTTCATGTATAACTTGGTACATAAGACTTGGAGATTTGCCTTAGAGGCTCAGAGAGGTTCATATTTTCAGAGGTTAAGATTCATTTTCTTCATCTGTAAAATGAAGAGGTTGTACTGAATGGCATCTAAAGTTTCTTTCAGCTCTAAATCTGTATGGAGAGTGAATAAGTGTTGCTCAAGTCAACCATGTGTATGTCAACATGAGGCTGCCTAAACATGGCTCATGGGGGAGACATGATGAGGTATTTTTGGAATCTCAAACACCTCTTTCAAAGACAGAGTCTGAATCCTGCTTAGAGGGGAGAAAAAAATTGGGCCAATGAGGCTGGCTTGATCTGCCATCTTCACAGAAGGAATACTGGATTGAAATGATATTTATCTACCCCTCCCACTATTGCTAGTGCAGGGGAAATTTTTTTTTAGGTTTATGCTGCTCTCCTGATCACTCTCCCTTAACAAGGAAGTAGAAATATAAGCTATAGCTAATGGCTTAATCTAATTTCCATCAATAGCTGACAATATAAAGATTATTACAAATATTGAATAGCAAATAAAACCAAACTGATAGCAAACAGAAATCAAGAAGCTAAACAGATTATTATAATAGAATACACTGGGGTAACTAGGTGGCACAGTGGATAGAGTGCTGGGAAGACCTGAATCCAAATTTGATCTCAGGCACTTACTAGCTATGTGATGCTGGGAAAGTCACTTAAACTCTGTTTGCCTTGGTTTCCTTGTCTGTAAAATGGAGATAACAACCTGCTTATCAGGATCAAATGAGATAATATTTGTAAAGTCCCTGGCACATAGTAGGAGCAATACTCATTCCCTTCCTTTCTTCTTCCCCTTTAAAATGGGGATAATAGCAACACCTACATCTCAGGTTACCATGAGGATCAAATGAGATAATAATTGTAAAGTGCTTAGTACATTATTTGGCACAGAGTAAACACTATATAAATGTATGTTGATGAGGATGAGGATGAGGAAGAGGATGACAGTGAGGATGATGATCTCTCCCACTGAGAATGAGATAGCTTGATCTAGAGATCAAGAGATCAAGAGGAATCTACCCGAGGGGAAATAACTTGAAGTGTCTAGTTCTGCAAGCCAGAAATCAAAGTCATGGTCAAGGTGCTAATCAACCATACGTTGGCTTCTTCTCACAATCCGTCTCTCTCTCCAGAGGCTTCTCCCTGGAAAGAGCCTGGAACTATCTGTGTCCTCTATTAAAACCAGAAGCCAAAACAAAAAACTCCCCTCTCCTAAGCATTAACTAACTCTTCGCCTCATGTACACATAGAGCAGTGATTGATCATTCTTCCCACCAATGAGAAAAATCCTATGCAAATGCCCAGACTTGAGCCTTAAGTTGATTCAGTCCTATGATTTCAGCTTAAGTTTTCTTGTTGTTGTTGCTGTTGTTGTTGTTGTTGTTCAGTCATGTCCAACTCTTTGTGACCCTATGGACCATAGCACACCAGGCCCTTCTATCCTCTACTATCTCCAGAAGTCTATCCAAGCTCATGTTCATCATTTCCATGACACTGTCTATTTCATCATCTGCCATGCCCTCCTCCTTTTGCCTTCAATCTTTCCCAACATCAGGGTCTTTTCCAAGGAGTCCCATCTTCTCGTTAGGTGACCAAAGTATTTAAGCTTCAGCTTTAGTATTTGTTCTTCCAATGAATAGTCAGAATTAATTTATTCAACTATTGAGTGATTTGATCTCATTAGTAACTAAGGAACTCTCAAAAGTCTTCTATAGCACCACGATTCCAAATCATCAATTCTACAACAATCAACTTTCCTTATGGTTCAGCTCTCCCAGCCATATATTACTACTGAAAAAAACGTAATTTGACTATATGGACCTTTGTTGGCAAGATAATGTCTCTGCTTTTTAATATGCTGTCCAGATTTACCATAGCTTTCATTCCAAGGAGCAGGAATCTTTTCATTTCATGGCTACAGTCATCTCTGCAGTGATCTTTGAGCCCAGGAATATAAAATCTGACACTGCTTCCATATCTTCTCCCTCTATTTGCCAGGAAATGATTGATGGGACCAGTTACCAAGATCTTCTTTGCCTCATTTCTTACCTAGCCTTAATCACTGAATGGGTACTGCCTCAGTCAAACCTTAAGTTAAAAGACCTTAGTTTAAAAAGGTCAAGGTCTCCCACTGCATCCAGGGCCATCTCCAGTCATCCTGATCTATACCTTGCCACTGGACCCAGATGACTCCAGAGGAGAAAGGGAGGTTGGTGATTTTGCACAGCCCTACCTCACTTAAATCCAATTCACTTGCATGTCATGGCATCACTTCCTTGATATCATGGTCTTCTTCGAGAATGAAGGACAAGTAACAGGGAGCTTTTTATGTTAAGTTGTAAGCCAACTTTTTACACTCTCCTCTTTCACCCTCATCAAAAGGCTTCTTAATTCTTCTTCACTTTCTGACATCAGAGTGGTATCATCTGCATAGCTGAAATTGTTGATATTTCTCCTAACAACCATAATTCTGGCTTTTGATTCATCCAGTCTGGCATTTTACATAATGTACTCTGCATATAGGTTAAATAAATATGGTGACAATATACATTCTTTTTTTGTACTCCTTTCCCAGTCTTAAACTAATGAGTTGTTCCATGTTTGATTCAACTGTTGCTTCTTGACCCATATACAGGTTCCTCAGGAGACAAGTGTAGTGATTTGGTATTCCCATCTCTACAAGAACTTGATACTCCTTGCCTTGTCCATAATCCAGCAAATGTTGGCAATTTGGTCTCTAGTTCCTCTGCCTCTTTGACACTTATGGTAATTCTCAGTTTACATATTGCTAAAGCCTAGCTTACAGAATCTTAAGCATAATCTTGCTGGTGTATAAAATGAATGTAATTATTTGGTAATTTACATAATCTTTGGTGTAGGTTATACTTATTCCCAATCTAGCAGTGTATTCCAATATATTATAGTGTAATAATCTCCATTTTATAGATAAAGAAACTGAGGTTTGCTAAGGTCTCCCAGTAGTAAATGAACATGTGTGCTTTTTTGTTCTTGTTCTTTGATAAAGACCACTGATTTCACCAGTATAGGAGGCTCCTAGTGAGGGAATTCCCTTCACCCACTAATAATTCTTTAGTAACTTAGAGATTAAAAGAATTCTCTCAGGCACTGAAAAGTTAAGTGACTTGCTCACAATCATATAACTAGTACGTATCAGAGGCAGAACTTCACAATCAGACAGGATAGTTTAGTCGATAGAGTTAGCCTTAGTATCAGAAAGACCTGGTTTTAAGTCCTGTCTATGATTCATGCTATATTAGTTGTGTGATCATAAGCAATTTACTATATGCTTCTCTAAGACTACGTTACTAGGACACAACATTGAGACTGGAAACAGAGGACCTAGCTTAAATATTGTTTCTTATTGTTTGTTCAATATTATATTCTTTTTAATCTTGGGTAAATCATTTAATTCCCCTAGGCATGAGTTTCCTTATTGGTAAAAATGAGAGGGTTAAACTAGATGGTCTCTAATGTTCTTTCTACCCCCACAATTATGATTCTATAAGTTACCAGATAGGTGGATAGGTCAATAAAAATGTATATATACATATATATGAATATTTTTATGTACCAAGAATATATGTGCATGTTTATAAGGATTTTTAGAATGCAATTCACTGAACAATTAAGGAAGTCTGATGTGTACATAAAAAATCAAGGAGGTAGTCTCTCTATTGATAGAATGTTGCAAATATTGGCCTATAATAAAAATTCCTACATGCCTCCCCTTTTTCTTGTAATCACCCCTATCAGCTATTTGTATTAACCTATTGGAAATGATTTCCTACTTATAAAATCAGAAAGGGGAACTATATACTTATTGGTCCCTACTTAGGTCCATAGCAGTCTTTGGCTCAAAGGAGCAGAGCTGCCATATTTTTGGAAGTGCTGGAACCTAGATGACCTACACGTCTCCTAGAAGGATTGATAGAGAACTTGGCAAAGCTGACTATGGCAAGTTCATGGGAAAATTCACCAAATAACTATCATTATCTCTTTCTCTTCTTCCTCTAGTAGTGGCCTGAAAACCCTTTATACCTTAGGCTCTAACTACTGACCACTCTAGTGACAGAGAATTTTATCATTTCTGACTGGTGACTGAGATAGACCAATAAAAGTCAGGGAAGTACAATGGAAAGTCAATTGGATTTGGTGTCAGAGGACCTGGGTCCAGCATCAGCTTTGCCACTTACTGCCTTGGATTCTCTTGAACATTTCACCTCTGGAGGCCTCATCTGTAAAATGAAGAAGTTGGATTACATGATCTCTAAGGTCCCTTCCAGCCCTAAATCTGTAATCCTATGATCCTTTGCAATTAACTCTTTTACCTTGTCCCTGTTCTCCTATACCCTGGTCCCCTGTTCCTGGGTGCCTCAAGTTAGGTCTTATCCCTTTACTTATTTGACTTAAAACAATCCACAAGAAGTCTACTTTTTTATGCATCACTGGCCTTAATTATGGTAGGCTCTGAAGAGATAAAGATAAATGTGAAATAGTCCCTGCCTTCAAGTAGCTCTCCTAGGGAGGGAGAAAAGACAAAACATCCATTCTTGTGTGTGTGTGTGTGTGTGTGTGTGTGTGTGTGTGTGTGCATGTAATTTGTGGAATATACATAGAATATATAGGCTATAGACTATATAAAATAAAGAATATATGGAATATATTCTATAGTCTATTCTATTCATGATATTTATTTGTTATTCAGTATACACATTCTATTTATTCTATGTATGTGTATGTACATATATACACATACACATATATCTACATTTATATATCTATATGTAGATATGGATACATAGATGGAGAGAGAGAGATACAGACAGACAAAAAGAGACAGACAGAAACAGAAACAGAGCAAAACTAGCAACTGGCAGAAATTAAGGGACACTTTCCAGAAAGTGACGTGACCCAAGCTGAAGCTTAAAGGAAATGAAGGCTTGTGAAATGGAGAGCAGAGGAGAGAATGCATTCTGGGTATAGAGATGGCTTTTGTAGATTCAGAAGTGGGAGATACTATGTTCAGTTGAGGATCAGCTAATTGTTTGGAATGTGGAGTTCCCATAGAGAAGGCATGTGGAAGGAATAGGATGGAAAGCAAAATAAGATCCAAATTGTGTTAAGGCCTTTAATGATGAGCTGAGGAGTTTGTGTTTTATTTCAACAAGGAACTGTCAAAGATTTTTAAGCAAGGGAGTGGCAGGGTTGCTTAGGAAGATTATTTTCACCATCCTGGGAGGAGAAAGAATTGAAGAAAGGCAAGATTGAAGACAAAGATACCGATTAGGATACTGTTCCAATAGCCCAGGTAAAAACTAGTGAGGGGCTTCAACTAGAGAGGTGGTTTTATGAGTGGAAAAGGGGGAACAAATGCAAAAGACTTTGTGGAGGTAAGGACTTGAAGTTGAAAAGAAAGAGGGAGGAGGAAAACTGCCTCTAGATAGCCACCAAGGTCATTATAGGGGAGACTCAGTATTCAGGAAACAGGATCTAAGGAAGAAAACAGCAGTAAAACCATTGGCTTCAGATGTCTATGCACAAAGATGCCCAGAATGAGTAATAAGCAAGCTGGAGTTCTTTCTGCAGCAGCTAAAAGTCCCTCAACTTTCTGTAATAGAAGAATCAATAAGGAGAAATTCCATTTTGAAATTAATCCTCCCAACAAGAAGGATCTTATTCATGGGGTGGAAATAATGAGAACCCCCAGATGTGACTATTCTATCTTAGAAGTTTTTGTTAATGAGAGGAAAGCTAGGCAGAGTCTGATACTCACCCTAGCTTTGGGGATGGTAGATTACAGAAATATCAGAGAAAGGCTAGGTAGGCTTCCATGGACTGAAATTCTTCTTTAAATTATTTTGCTGGACTTTATTCAAAATTAGTTTATTAAATTATTTTTAATAAATTTTAATTTTAAATTAAATATTAGTTTATTAAAAATTACTTCTCAATCTCAAAAAGTAGTTCTCAATCATTTAAAAATACCAAAAGTTAGTGACCAGATATAAACACCCATATGTTTTGAAAAATGAGCTCCAGGGGCAACTAGATGGTGCAGTGTATAGAGCATCGGCCCTGGAGTCAAAAGGACCTGAGTTCAAAACCAGCCTCAGACACATAATACTCACTAGCTGTGTGACCCTGGGCAAGTCACTTAACCCCAATTGCCTAAAAAAAAAGAAGAAAGAAAGAAAAGAAAAAAGAAAAATGAGCTCCAACATCACATTGTGTGCTATGAGGCAAATTTGGCACAGTAAGATAATCTGTGGAAAGCAAACACAAATTAAATAGAAGACAGATTGCTCCCTTGTACCATATAACAAATACTTCACAGTGGTACCACAGCAGCTCATCGGCAGTGATCTTAGTTATTGAATTCTCTAACCAAAATTTGGAAAAGATGCTCTGATGGACTAAAGTGCTACAGAAGTTAGCCCAAGAAGAATTGTAAGTGCTTAAGAATTGTGAGTGAAATTCCAAAAAACAAAAAGAGAAATAATGCTGTTGAAGAGGAAAATGGGGAGTTATTTGAGATCAGTGTGGATGCACAATGTACTCACCAACCCAACTTTGATTTTAAAAAGACAGTCACTAAAGAAGAAAGCCCAAGGAAGCAAGAATGACTATAAAACTGTAGGATGATTGCCACTACACACTTATATCTGCTATCCAAGGACCAGTGAAGAGGTTCATCACCAAAGATCAACTGACAGATGCTGAAATGTTTTTGGCCATAGCAACTCATGAAACAAAGAAAAATAACATTAAGAAATCCTCAATTGTATATGGCTTTCTTGTGATTCTGCAGTGTTGGTAGCACAATAGGGAGAAAGAGTACAAAGGAACCTAGCTTTTTCAACCATCTATAAACATTTCAATATCCCTAGTCAATTAAAAAAAAACCTAATTGTGCATTGTCTTGGAACTAAATAGTTAACATTTCTCCTTTTAATGCTAGCTAGACCTAACCTACATCTGGAAACATCTAAATTTCAGCAGTAGATAGAATCTGACATTTGCATAAAGTTATCTCATCCCTGAAAGTATGCTACTTTTATTAGAACAAGCAGAAGCAAGTTAGTCACCATTGAAAGCAAAAGTCTGACCACTATAATTCCATTTTTAATCAATGGGGTTTTTGTAATTTTGCAGGTCAGTATTATAACTTAATAGTGTGAGTGATTTTAATGGCCAAATGTTTATTTAAGGTTTAAAAATGAAGTTCCTTTCTCAAACTGGCCAGGGTGCTCAGGTAATCCCCTGTCAGTTTTTATTTATGCTGGCGTTTTTGTTATATTTTACTTTTGTCATTTAATCCAATCCTTAAACAGGGTCAGAGAAATTTCACATGCTGAGAAATGCTCTAGATTTCTTCTAAACAGGCTGACTCTTTCAACAGTGTCTCCTCTTCAGTGTCAGAGTAATTTTTCTTAAGTTCTTAAACCTCTGGGTAAATGGTTATTCTCTTGAACCTTGGCTTGATAGAAATGCTAACTTGCAATCCTTCCATTCACTTAAGTTTAGTTTGCCCAATAATATAACAGATGAAAAGTATTTATAAATTATTTATTGTAATGTGAAACATTAAAAAATTTTAATAAAGCAGCAAAATTACTCAGTTCTAAATGACTTATAAAGTGATTTTCATTTGTGTATATTGAAATTCCAGGTGGTTCATGTAATTTCTTCTGTATTTCAAAATATAAAGTGATGAAGCAATTTACTGGCTAGATCTCAATAATTATTACTCTTGCCAGACTTTTTATTTGTATTTTTTTAATCACTGAAACTTAGGTCTGAGGCACTTCATCTAAAAGTGTGCTTTTAAACAGCATTTATCCATGTGGGTACACCCTCCCCTGATGTGTATTGCTTTGGTGGGCATAGTTACACTCAAAAATCCTAATGAGCTACTGCGGTCAGAGAATTTCATCTTCTCTTGTCCCAGATGCTGGTGATGAGCCTCCCCAAAGTTAGCTGGGCTGGTCCTGAGATCAAAGACGTGAAGGCTCTTTTCTCAAAGCCTTTCTGATCAAGTAGGGCCTGCTAGAACTTGCCATTCACTGGTATAGCCTTTAAAGAGGAGGGAGCAGCTGGTACAATGAAAACACTCACTCTCGACTCAGAGGAACAAGTTCAAATGCTACCTCTGATGCTTAACTGTGTCACCCTGGGTCATTACTCAGCCTCGGCTCCTTTACTTGTAAAATAAGGTGGTTGGATTATCAGGGATTCTTAAACTGATGTCAATGAACTTATTTTTCCTGATTTTTTGATAACTGTTTTTCATTGTAATTGGCTTCCTTTGTAATACATGTATTTTATTTTGTGCATTTAAAAGCATTATTCTGAGAATGGCTCCTGGACTGACAAGAGGGTCCATGACACAAAAAAGTATAAAAACTCCTAGACTCTCTGATCTGTGAGGTCTATTCCAGCTGTCGATCTATGATCCCTTAAGAACACCAGGTCATCTCAGAGAGGTGTGCTAGAGTCAGCTTGTAGGGACTCATAAAGGCAATTGTTAAATTTTCATTTACACCTTGGAAACTAACAAACACTACAAATCAAGGATTGATTTACTGTTGTGTCAGTTGTCTAAATTTAAGAAAGTTTTGAAGAAAATGTTAATACTTATTAAATTTAAAAGTGTGTTGTATGAACTTTTTTTTTTCTCCTGGAGAGCTACTTGTTAAATGATTACCAGCACAACCATGCCTCTGCCACAATGTAGCATCAGGGTAAGTGATGGTGGTGAACTGAACACTTCAAATAAAAAAAAAAAAAACAGCACAACATTATCAGTATTGTTGGATACTGAGAGGAAAATGCAAATCATTACATAATTGGGAATTTTTTAAAGTGCCAGGACACCCAGTGGAGTTGAATTCAATTGCCACTAGTTGACTGACTGAATATTGCAGTTCTCCCTCCTTAGGGTACTTTGGCTTATAAGGTTGATGGCCAGCCTTCAATTTGTTGCAGAGAATCTGATATGTTAATATGATTGCTGCTCATTAGGGTATTGGAAGGTTCAGAAAGTAATGGAAGATTTTTTTTCTCTGTAGTTACCATTTTCCTTCTTTTCCCAAACTCATTAACCCAATTCAGTTCATAGTCTGGACAATCCTATCAGTTATGCTGCTTAAAGAAGTTAAAAAAGTATTGAATCTCTTCAAAAATGTCAATTCAACACCCATGATTTAATGTAGCCTAAACCTAAATGTGTTTGCTAGGAGTTATTTGCTGCTTTTAAAACCAATTATTAACTGAGTTCATTTAGAGGTCCCTGAGACACCTCAGATGTTTTTCTTAGTGCCTAAAGAATATTGACACTGGTTACTGATCTGGAAATAAATAATGCCAAACTCTCCGAGGTGAGGGAAGGAGAAAAAGAGATGGGGGGAATCAAGCAGCAAACATTTTCTAAAATGGATCATAAGTTAAGGAAAAGGAAAAATATCTATCCAAATATGTACAAGGTGAAGTCTTCTCAACAATTTCATACAGCATTTATCATGTTACCTGAACCCGAAGTCTTGTCAAAGCCTCTTCCCTGCTCAATAACCTCTCTAGGATAAAATACAAATCGCTCAGCTGGACATTGAATTCCAGCCTACCATCCCAGGCTAATTTCACATTACTTCCTTTCAGACACACTACATTCTAGTCAGATGGGCTTTTGTGTGGTTCCCTGATGGTGGCCCTCCACCTGCTCCTTTCCCATTCCTGGAAAATACTCCCTACTCTCCTCTGCCTCTCAGAATTCTTAGCTTCCTTCAAGGCTCAAGTAGCTCATATGCTACTTCTTATGGGAAATCACTAAAGATTTGCTCAATCTTTCTCCTTCTTTCACCCCACCCTTTCCCCCTTCCTTCTCTGCCCTACTCTCTCTTCATCTCTCTCCCCTCTCTCTGTCTCTCTTTATATCTCTGTATTTCTTTCTCTGTCTGTATCCCTCCTCCCTCCCTCTCTCTCTCTCTCCTGCTTTCTCTCTCCCTCTCTTCCTCTGTCTCTCTTGGAACTCTCTCTAACTCTCTCTCTCTCTCTCTCTCTCTCTCTCATCTCTGTCTCATCTCCCTCCAATTCTTCCCCCTTCCCCCTTCCTTCTTTGCCCTCTCTTTTTCTCTGTACTTCTCTCCCTCTTCTCCCTCTCCTTCTCTCTTTCCCTCTTCCTTCTCTCTTTCATTCTCTCTCTTCCTGCCCCTCCTCTCTTCTCTTTCTTTTTCACTTTCTCTTCAAATTCACGTTGCTTTACTTATTTACACCTTAGCCTAGTGCCCCAGTAAAATGTAAACTCCTTAAAGACAGACTAAGTATTTTTTTACCTTCGTATCCCTAGTACTTAAAGCAGTGCCTTGCCCATAGTAGGCACATAATAAATGTCTGCTGAACATATTGATGTGACCCATGGTATTTGTCATCAATTGTAAATTATCTGGCGATTCCAGATCTTGGTTTTTAAAAATCTTTGTTAAAGGACTTTTTTTTTCACTTTTGACCCAAACTTGGTGGTGGGGTGAAGTATTGTGAGGCATTAAGCCTATTCAGAGGTTTGCAGCAAGCACATTACAGCTCAACTCCTTTCATTGGTACATACGACTTGGAGCTAGAAAGGATCTTATAAAGCACTGAATCTGACTCCTTCATTTTACAGATGAGGAACCTGAAGCCCAGAGACATGAATCAATTTTCCCAAGATTATATGTACCACCATTACATAACTAACATGACACTTACATAAGAAGTAAGCTGAAGAGCTTAGATTTGAATCCAGGTCCTCTCACATTGCCATTGTACTACTGCCCCTCCCCCAAATCGTTCCTTTCCTCCCCAAAGAAAGTCTACTTTAAAAATCTAGGGTTGGATGGAGAGGCAGTAGGGAGCTTAGGAAGACCTGAGGTCAAGTCTGTGACTCTGGGCAAGTCAAGTAACCTCTCAGCACTATAGGCAGCTCTCTGTGAGCAGCAAAGTGATGAATTGCACTGGTCGAGGGAGTTTCCTTATCTGGGAATTCCCTATACCAGTGAAATTGCAGTTCCAATCTTTATCTGGACTTGGAGTCTGAAAGATCGGAGTTCAAATCTTGCCTTAGACATTTATTGGGTATGTTTCTTTGGGCAAATCACTTAATCTGTCTGCCTCAGTTTCCAAATCTGTAAAAAGGAATAAACCTAGAGACAGGAAGACTTGAGTTCAAATTCAGTCTCAGACATTTATTAGTTATGTGACCCTGGGCAAATAACCTCTATCTACGTCAGTTTTCTCACCTTTAAAATAAGGATAATAATAGCATCTACCTCCCAAGGTTGTTGTGAGGATCAAATGAGAAAAATAATTGTAAAGCGCTTTGCAGACCCAAAAGCACTAATAGAAATGTTAGCTATTACTATTATCCAGTGTTTAAATGAAGTAATAGCCTTTAAAATATCCACTCTAAAAGTATGGGTTCTAAAACAAAACAAAACATGGTTTTGTTCATTATAGAAGTTGATTTGTGATCTGCAGTGGATCTGCACTTTCTTTTTTTTGGAAAAAACGATACTGTTTTTCTTACTCTATTACCTCATTCCATCAACTTACACCTAACAAAGAACCACTACTAGCATTGATGTCAAAAGAAAATGAGGCAAAACATATCCCAAGAAGAGAGCATTAGAAGGGATAATCCCCAGGTGATTTTGTAGGTTGTATCTGGTGTTAGCTTGTGTGAAAACTTTGGATGGGTTGAAGAGGTCTCGTTAAGAGATGTCACTCAGATTGCCACCTTTGTTTTCTTCGGCTTCTCTTCTAAGGCTTATCTAAAATAGCTAAAAGAGATTTCTTATTACAGAAGAGGAAATGCTAACAGACCTCAGGGCTTTCAGCTTCAGCAATGAAGAGCCAGGCTTTATGCCACTTAAGGCAGGAATGGGGTTGGTAGGAGGAGGAAGTGTAAATAAACACTATAAAGGCAGTCAGCTACCAATCTTCATGCATAATTCTAGAAGTTTCCCTGGTAAATCTTAAAACTTGTTTGGGGAGAACAAGAAGAGATACTTTTAAAAGCTCATCAATCAATAAACATTTATTAAACTTAGTACATGAGGCGAAAGACAGTCCCTGCCCTCAAGGAGCTTACTAATTTAATGGTACATTCAGAAAGAGCTCATATGGATAATTCATTCAGTTTCATTTATTTATTCAGCAAGTATTTATTCAGTGTCTGCTATGTGTCAAGAACAGTGCTAGGCACTGGTATATAAAGACAAAAAGAAAATTATTCCCGCCCTCAAAGAAGTTACGTTCTAATGGATAAAAGCAACATGTGCACAGAAAAGTTGATATCTCCCCTCCAAAAATGTATTTGGTTTAAATCTGTGATTCCATTGGCATAGGGAGCTATGTAAGGAATTCTCATTTCTCCTAACGCAGATCAGTGACTGTTCTGCAACTTAGAATGTCAGAGAGTTGCCTGGACACTGAGAGGTGAGTGACTTGCCTGGAGTCACAAAGTCAGTATAGGTCAGAACCAAGGTCTTCCTGAATTTAAGGTGAGCCCTTTATCCACCATTTCCCCTCTCAAATATGTTATGTGCATGTTTGTATACATGTATGTATGTGTATGTTTGTGTATAAATGTTATTATTATTTGATAATATTATATATAAAATATATGTATAAATTTGGTGGGAGACTAATAACTAGGTAGGATTAAGAAAGGCCTAAATAGAAGTTGGCCTTTGAGCAGAGCCTTGAGGGAAGCCACCGATTCTCAGAGGCAGGAGTGAGGAGAGAATATGCATCAGGCCTGCAGATTAGTCAGGACAAAAGCAGTCAGGAGAGGACGCATGAGTTCAGGAAATTCCAAATAGGCTAATTTAACTGGAATGTAGGGTATATGAGTAGAAATAGCATTACATAAAAATTGAAAGGTAAGTTAGTTCCAAATTATAAAGAACTTTAAATGCTACACTGAGGCCTTTGTAAGAAATAAGGAAAACGGTGAGTTCCAAGAGAAAGATACCAAGTTCCACTTCGGACATGCTGAGTTGAGATGCATATGACATTCAGGTGGAGAGGTCCAAAAGCTGATCTGAAACTGGATACACCCCCCACCTCCCCACATCCCTTCCCAAATTCCCTTGTTTTTGGGGACACTTTCTAGGAAATCCCTAAAGCTGACATAAAATAGAACTGTTTTGCCAGAAGGTGATTTTTCCTGTTATAAGGTTGTTAAATCTGAACTGAAATCAGGAATTGTTAATTATTCTCAAGCCAATACAATCACAACAGAAAACAAATAATAAAAAAAAACCTGTTTCCCTTACTTGACAGACCTTTCTATTTATCTGTCATTCTAGGCTGTTCTATAAAGACATCTCTTTTGTGAGACCTTTCCACTATCAATCTAAACTTCACTCTCCCTCCTATATCTTTTGCATTTATTGTCTGTACTTTACAATGACCATCTTAGCATATACTGTCTTATGCTCTAATTTTCAGAACTATCCAATTTATCTTATTGACAAATAATGCTGCAGTTGCTTTATTTCTCCAACTAGACCAATGATCACTCACTGTGTAATAACTCATAAAAATTTCCGGACGAGGGTAGTTTTCCCAGTGAAACTTGTGCAGTGACACTTGTAGTTATTATAGTGATGATTAAGTTATAACTGCCCTTAGGGGCTGACTCCCCTATCCCCTTCAGAAGGAAGAGGTTTGAAAGGTGGCCTGTAGTGGGAGGGACTAGAGTAGGAGAGTATTAGACCATAGGCGCCAAATATCTTGACCCACAACACTCCCAAGCATGACCTGAACTGGATTAAAATGTAATTGGAATATTTTAAGAAAATATATTAAAATACAATAAAACATAGGTAATAATAATAATAATAATAAATACAAGGTTTTTCTATGTCAATATATGGCTGGCAGAGATCATTATGAACAGTTTAGTGTGGCCCCATATCTTATTTGAGTTTGACATTATAATGGATGACATATAGGTGTGTTTGGGTTGGAGACAAGTCAAATGATTGTCTACTGCTTGGGAGGTGGAATATGACCCATCTTCCCACCTTCCTATTTTTTATCACACACTCCTTAGGGTCAAACTATGTCCCACCAGAATCCCTAGCTGCCCCACCCCCTTTAAAGACTACTAAACCAGCTGTAAGCTATCAATGGGCATACACCTTGAGCTCAACACCATGTTAGGTAGGTAATAGGTTTTCATTAGATACTATAGCTATTGGGTGATTTTTTTACTTGTTGTAATTGTGGTTTTAAACATGCACACACAGTACTAGAATTTTCATTTATGTCTTTCTGAATGCCAAACATTTCCCCAATGATATCACAAAGACTCTAGGTTATCTGCAGGCATGAAATTCTGGATTTTTAAAATCCCTCTCCAGGAAAGTAAAATGCAAAGCTTGCAGCATCTGAGAGAGGTTGTGCATGATAATACAGTTTAGGATCGTTTGTTCTGTGCAGAAATCTGCTTTCTCATCTGAAATGGTGAGAAACTCAAACACTCAGTTCTAAAATGATTAACAGACAGCAGATCAATCCATCTGGGCTGTTTAGAATTGAATCTGACTTACAGGTGTTTACTACTATAAAATTAGTTTCAGAAACAAAAACCAAAAAAACACTTAGCATGGAAAGAGATAGGCCTCCAGGAAGTAGAAAAATAAATGTTCTATGTTTTCTTTCTCCTGAATATGGAAAAGGAAACCATCATTTTGAAATTTTTTCTTTGGTTATCTAATCCTCAGTGGTTGTCCATTCCCAAGTTCACCCTGGCAAAATCTAAAAATCAAGTGTTTTCAGAGGTAGGTCCAAGGAAACATAAATCTTTTGGTATGCTGATGCGATGATGTTTCATCTTTCAGTTGCATCTGACTTTGGGAGCCCATTCGGGGTTTTCCTGGCAAAGATATTGGAGTAGTTTGCCATTTCTTTCTCCAGCTCATTTTACAGATGAGGAAACTGAGGCAAACAGGGTTAAGTGATTTGTCCAGGGTCACACAGCTCAGTGTCTGAGGTCAGATATGAACTGGGGTAGATGAGTCTTCCTCATTCCAGACCCAGCGCTCTATCCAGTAGGCCACCTACCATGTAACTCAAACTAAATTAGGAGCAGGGTTTAGTTTGGGGCAAATATCCTAATACTCTCTTTAATAAGACCTCAATCCACCCCACCATTTTAAGGGTAAAGGTTGAAATCCAATATACTTTACTCATTCTGGTTCTTTATTTAGCTTCCCACTATGAGTTTAGTACATAGAAGAAGGGGCAGAGGTAATTAAATTTATTTCAATGGCCCTTTTTGGTACCTATGAGCACAGTGGACTATATGGATTCAAGTTTAGAAGGATATTAGGATATATTTGTGGTTCGTACAGAGCAAGTAAACAAAAAATGAGAAGATCTAGAGAAAGACTGGGTAGCTCTGTAGGGCAATGTCTCCACAGGCCTGGAGACAGGAGGATCTGAGTTCAAATCTGGCCTCAGAAACTTACTAGCTGTGTGACCCTGGGCAAGTCATTTCATCCTGTTTGCCTCAGTTTCCTCATCTTTAAAATGAGCTCGAGAAGGAAATGGCAAACCAATCCAGTATCTTTGCCAAGAAAACCCCAAATGAGGTTATGAAGAGTCTGAAACAACTGAACAACAACAATAAGAAAAAGATTAGGAACAGTAATATAAATGATTGGCAAAATACGAAAAAGTCGCATGGTGTAACAACACAGAGTCAGGAAGACCTGGTTTGAGTCCCTGCCTTCTAATATATGAGCTATGTGACTTTGGGCAAGTCCCCTAAACTATGCTTAAGTTTATGAACTCCTCCATAAAATGGGAATAATAATCTTAATAAGAATGTCATGAGACTCATATGTAATAATCTATGTGAAGACACTTTGTAACTGTTAAGCACTTTACAAATAGTACTTAATGGATAGTTAAGTGTTGACTGCATTATTACGCTTAGGATGCTTTCATTATCTTTTTGTTCTACTAGGGATAATAAACAATAGTTAAGCATTCCATAGCTCCTAGTAGCTGCATAATGATTTTATCCTCTTTTCTATAGATAGAGATAGGCCCTGGACCTGTGATTTCATTAGGATAGTGACTTCATCGGGGAAGAAATTCCTCCACCTGTGCAGGTCTTCTTTACAGCTTAGTCTTACAGTCAACTTGCCTAGGGGCCACAGCCACAAGGTGTGAGAGACAGGATTTGAACGTCGGTCTTCGGGGCTTCATGGTTATCACCGGAATGCCTACACCATGTTTCTATATATATATATACACACACATACATATATACACACATATGTATGTATGTATGTATGTATGTGTGTGTACATACATAATTTTACATAATTTATATATATATATAAAAGCAAATATAAAGATCGTTAAAAATTCTGTCCTAAGGTTTTTTTTGTTTCCCCCAGTAAGATTAAGTTAGTTCTTTAAATTTTTCACCTCATTTTCTACATTAGGAGTTCTTGACCTTTGTTGTGTGTCAGGGACATCTTCAGCAGCCTGGTCAAACTTACAGACCTCTTCTCAAATATTTTTATTAAATTCATAAGGAAATGCTAAATTTCAGTTCAATGTTAGTGAAAATAAAGACACTATTTTTCCCCATCCAAGTTCACAAACCCTCTGTAATCTATCTATGGACCCCAACTTAAGAACCCTTGTTCTCCGCTAATCTGAGAAAGAGATAAAAGAAAACTGAACAATATAAAAATTAGAGACACAAAGAACAAGACCCACGTCAAAGATAATCCATGGAAGGGAGATCCTTCAGCATGTGCTGCTGAAATGTTTAGTATCTGATAGTGCTTTCAAAGAAACACTATTGTACAGCACAATATGAGCCTCATCGTTTGCCCGTGATTGGTGAAAATATCAGTAAAGCAAGGGGCAAAAGATGACCCTGGACGCTGAAGGAATCTGTCAGGTTTGCTTTTCATTGTCTTATATTCTTTGCCACTAAGCAAGGATTCTTTCCGTTCCTGACCTCGTTTGTGTCACAGAAAAATTCCTCTTTTCTTTCTGTGGGAGAGACTTTCCTACTACCATTCCCCATCTGATGATGCAAATTCCACTTCAAGAGGAAATGAAATGCAGCCTCCTTCACAGAACAATTGTAGGGGCCCAGATGTATCACCTGATACAGCAATTGGAAACAGAAAAGGGCAGAGAGAATGTGTCCTCTTCATTAGCTATCCATCCCACCTGTCAATGGAAATGGAAAAGCTGAGGCTTAGTTTAAAGGACATCTTCATGGGACAGTTTGGGGGTGGGCTCTCATTTCATATGAGGGGATAGGATATGTTTTATTAGTAGATTCTTTTTCCTGGTTAGATGCTGTGGCTATGTTTGTCTTTTCCTCTGACCAAATCCATTTGTCTTTGGATTTAGAGTCAGGGTACTTTTTCTCCCATTTATTATCTGCGTGATCCTTGAGGAAACTTATCTGGGTCTCAGTTTCTTCATCTATAAAACAAGGAAGTTGGAATTGATTACTTCTAACGTCCTTTTGCAAGAAATGAATATTTCTCTCTTGTATTTAATAACTAATTATTGAATCAGGACCAAGGCTTTTTCCTCTTCTACTTCATCATTCAGAAACCAAAGAGTGCAGGAAATCTCTCTTAAAGATTTACCCAGGCCAAGATCTAATCAGACAGAAAGTAAAAGAAATTCTAAGTTCAGGCTAATGGGTGTATTCCTCTTCATTGTGTTTGCTCAGACAGGTCTGGGAAAATGTTGATTCTCCCTTTGTCAAGACAGGTTATATGGAAATTGCTGTCTCTTTGACCAAGATTTCAGTGACCCAAGACCCTCATTTTAGTATAGCCTACCTCCCATTGTATTAAACAATCAGAGTTAATTGGTACCCCTCAGGAATACTTATTCTTTGAAGGGCATATAAACTGTAAGCCCATCACCATAAGGGGGTCTTTGGTCTGAGAGAGATAGCCAAATGACCATTCTTTTATTAATAAATGTGTTGGCCTTATTAACAAAATGATTAAATTACTTAGAAACTATGTCTTGGAATTTTTAATTGTCACACTTTACAGCCCTAAATTGGAGGTGGCTATTCAGTCTGGTGAGGAAGAGTGGAGTTAGGAAGACCTGAATTTAAATTCCATCTCAGCTTAATAATAATGATGGTAACAACAACAACAATCTAGTATTTACATAGTACCTTAAGGTTTGAAAAACATTCACGTGTTAACTCATTTTCTCCCCACAACAACCTTGTGAGGTAGCTACTACTATTCTCCCCATTTTACAGATGAGGAAACTGAGATACAGAGAAATTAAATGACTTGCCTAGAGTCACACAGTAAGTGAGTATCTGAGGAAGGATTTGGACTTACTAGCTGTGGGTAAGTCACTTAGCCTCTTCCAGACTAAATTTTTTTCATCTGTAAAATAGAGATAATCATAGCATCTACCTTATAGGATTATTATAAGGATCAAATTTTATATACATATATATTTATGTGTGTGTGTATGTATATACCTATTGCTATACACACTATATGTACATATATATAGTGTTTTGCAAAACCTTAAGGTGCTATATAAATACCAGCTATTATTGTTATAATAATAATTAAATATATGATTCCATGATTATATGTGTGATTCCACTCTTTCATTTTAGCAGTCTCCCTTATTCCTTCCAGTGCTCAGGATTCATAGACTATATCTAACAATATATCTAATAGAATATATCTATTAATATTAATAACAACATATATAGCACTTTAAAATACATGTGTACTGTATATATGTATGTATGTATAGTGTATATATGCATATATTTACATGTTTATATGTTTATACACATACATCTACACAACCTAAATATCATATATAAACCATACATATATATGCAATATGTAAATACCACATATATGGAGGGTGTGTGTATATTGTATGTACATACATACCATGTATATACACATATACAACATATATGCAACATAGATGAAGCAGCTAGGTGACACAGTAGATAGAGCACTGGGCTTAGAATCAGGAAGACTCATCTTCATGAGTTCAAATTCGGCCTCAGACCCTTACTTGCGATGTGACCCTAGGCAAGTCAATTAACCCTATTTGCCTCAGTTTCCTCATCTTTACAGTGAACTCAAGAAGGAAATGGCAAACAACTCCAGTATCTTTGTCAAGAAAACCCCAAAAGGAGTCAGAAGAGTGAGACACAACTGAAATGACTCAACAATACAACCAAAAATGTATATACATCCATGTATAATATATACCTTAAACAGTACATGTATATATTATATATATACACATACATATAGTACATGTGTGCCCTATATACCATATACAGTGTGTATGTGTATATGTATATTTATATATAAATATCAACAGATGCATACACACATAAATAAAATAGTGTGAAATGGGGGAAAAACTGAAAAAAACAAATAATTAGCACCTTAACACAGTTTTCTCCTCCAGGAAGGCTTCCTGCCACCACTGGCTTCAATCTAGCACATAAAAAAATGCTCTGATGGGTCCACCTATTTAATTGTCACAAAAGGCCACACCATATACTGTATCCAAACTGATTTTCTTTCCCAGGGACATGGAAACATTAATGATCTAAATAATAGGCATACTAGGATTTGTTAGATAAACTTCCAAGTCAGAGCACAGTAGTAAACGCTCTGCCACTCATCCCCTATCATAGCTTTGAATCTCTTGGAGCTCCTGGGATCCAGATCATGGATTCTATTCTATTACAGCCTTCTTTCTTCACTGGCCTCATCTTTTATTCAACAAACACAGTATGTCCCCAAAGTCTTAGGACACTTCTACACTTTAATAGCTTAAATAACTTTTAGGCTTTTAGAGCTAAAAACTGCATCAAGACTTTGTGGACACCCTATATATAGAGGGCCCCACAATTACTGCTTTTTAGACTAGCTAATCACTAAATTACTTTCCAATTCTCAGACCCCAGCATCCTACAATCCTTAGAAAAGCACTATAAAGTTGAGAAAGGGATAGAGTATTAATGTGTCAAAGGACTTTAACAGATAAACTCATCAACCCTGGTGATAGGTCCTATGCCCTCCAGCAACTACCAACCTATATTATTTGCTCTAGGTATGTTCTGGACTCCTTGTTATGGGGTATTGGTCATGTTTCCATTATGCTGAAAACTCCCTGAGGGTGGAAACCATATCTTCTTTCTTTGTAAATTTATCTTCCCTTTAACACTGAGTACAAAAGTCCAAACATTTATTCATTCAATCTATGAACATTTAGTAAACATCGAGCCCTCAAACTATATTATAAAGTGGTAATTATCAAAACAATCTGGTACTGGCTAAGAAATAGAGTGGAATAGATTTGGTACACGTAATATCATAGTAAATAACCATAGAAATCTAGCATATGATAAACCCAAAGATCTGAGCTTTTGGAACAAAAACTCATTATTTCACAAAAACTGCTGGAAAAGTTGGAAAAGTATGACACAATAGATATAGACAAATATCTCACACTGTATACCAAGATAGAGTCAAAATAGGTATATGATTTACACATAAAGGGTGATATGATAAGCAAATTAGGAGAGCGTGGAATAGCCTGTCAGACTTATGCATAAGGGAAGAATTTAGGACCAAAGTAAATATAGAGAGCATTATAAAATGTAAAATAGATAATTTTGATTATATAAAATTAAAAGTTTTTGCACAAACAAAACCAATACAGCCAAAATTAAAAGAAGGCTAGAATTGATGGAGTCCTTGGAAGTTCATGATCTGGATCCCAAGGCCTCAAAGACATTCAAAGCTGTGATAGGGGACGAGTGGTGGAGGGTTTGCTGCTGTGCTCTGACTTGGAAGTTTATCTAACAAAATGCCCCAGAAAATTGGGGAAATTTTTGTAACAAGTATCTCTGATAAAGGCCCTATTTTTCAAATATATTGAGAACTGAGTCAAATTTATAAAAACACAAGTCATCCCTCAACTGATACATGGTCAAAGGCTATGAACAGGCAGTTTTCAGACAAAAAAATAAAAACTATCTATAGTTATATGAAAAAATGCTCTAAATCACTACTGATTAGTGAAATGCAAATTAAAACAACTCTGAAGTGCCACCTCACACCTATCAGATTAGCTAAT
Source organism: Vombatus ursinus (assembly GCF_900497805.2). NCBI lineage: Eukaryota > Metazoa > Chordata > Mammalia > Diprotodontia > Vombatidae > Vombatus > Vombatus ursinus. The sequence goes on from NW_020954594.1 coordinate 8,092,025, forward strand.
ATGACAAAAAAGGAAAATGATGGATGTTGGAGGGAATGTGGGAAAACAGAGACACTGATGCATTGTTGGTGGAGTTGTAAACTGATCCAACCATTCTGGAGAACAATTTGGAACTATGCCCAAAAAGCTATAAAACTGTACCTACCCTTTGATCCACCAATACCATGGCTAGGTTATATCCCAAAGATAAAAAAAGATAAAAGGACCTATTTGTGCAAAAATATTTATAGTAACTCTTTTTGTGGTGGCTAAGAATTGGAAGTTGAAGGGTTGCCAATTAATTGGGGAATAGCTAAACAAGCTGTGGTATATGATTGTGATGGAATATTATTGTGCCACAAGAAATGACAAGCAGGATGATTTCAGAAAAACCTGGAAAGACTTAAATGAACTGATGCAAAATGAAGTGAGCAGAACCAGGAGAACAGTAAACACATTAACAGCAATATTGTTCAGTGAAAAACTGTGAATGACTTAGCTACTCTCAGCAATACAATAATCCAAGACAATACCAAAAGACTAATGTTGAAGCATACAACCACCTCCAGAGAAAGAATTGATACTTACTGAATACAGACTGAAACATGCTATTTTTTATTTTCCTTCTTTCATCCTTTTTTTTATTTGAGTCCTCTTATACAAAATGACTAATATGGAAATGTTTTACATGATTGCACATATATAACCTATATCTGATTGCTTACTGTCTCAAGAAATGGGGAGGGGAGGAAGGGAGGAAAGGAAGGATAGAATTTGGAACTCAGAACTTAAAAAATGTTAAAAATTATTTTAACATGTAATTGGGAAAAAGTAAAATATATATTAAAAAAAATGCTAACAACTGTGGGGGGACATGTCAAGCACTATGCTAAAGGCTTCTGTCAAAGAAAAAAAAAAGTACCTTCCCTCCTAGAGTTTCCATCCTATTGGGGGAAAGCAAGTTGAACACAGGTTATTTTTTTTAAAGACAAAATAAAACATAGTAATGTCCTAGACATACTCATCAACTGGGGAATGGCTGAGTTGAGGTACATGATTGTGATGGAATATTATTGTGCTATAAGAAATGACAAGCAGGACACTTTCAGAAAAACCTGGGAAGACTTAGATGAACTGATGCATAGTGAAGTCAGCAGAACCAGAATATCATATACAGTAACAATATTGTGAGATGATCAACTGTGAATGACTCAACTATTCTCAGCAATACAACAATTTGAGGCAATTCGAAAAGACTCATGATGAAAAACGCTATCCACCCCTAGAGAAAGAACTGATGGAGTCTGAATGCATACTTTTTTAAAACTTTATTTTTCTTGGTGTTTCTATTGGGGGAGGGGATGTCTGTGTGTGTTTTTTTCACAACATAACTGATATGGAAATATGTTTTGCATGATTGTACATGTATAGCAAAAAAAAGAGTGATGTCCTAGAGAAAGTGCCCTAGCACCTGGTCAGAACATATCTCATATAGAACAAGATCATAGAATCATGGAGTCAGAAAATTGCATGTATTGAAAATTGAAAATCACTGGTACATTTTGAATTAATTAGTTCAGATCCTTTACTCTGCCACTCATGTCCCACCTTAGGTAAAACTATAAAGTCAAAGTTGATTTTCAGTTTATCCCATTGTCACTAACAGCCTCTTTCTGCATAATACCATCACCCACCCAGAAGCATCCTGGCTCTTCTTACTACTTTATCTCATGCTCATTGTCTTTTCTGATCATCTCTCCCTCATCAAATTATACCTATCTTGTGTCCCATTACCTCAACACTTTATAAAGTGGCTAAGGTTAATTTGGCAAATTAGTTCAGAAGGAAATGTGATGGCTAATGATGGCTTAATGTGCTATCTTTACCAGATAATATATTCCTTTTTTTTATCCAAAGGAGTAAGTAATGTAGGAATTTCAGGCCCTTGAAGAAAAGCCAGTGTAGAAGATATTTGAAGGTGGTTTTAGGGGAGACTTTCAAGCGTTCCTATACTCATACCATTCACTACTCAAAAGGGTATTAATATGATAAGCATTCTTCTAGTCGTCCAGGCTCAAAACCTTGAAGTGATTTTGTTCATGCTTTCCTTTCAGTCTCCGCCCATATCCCAATCAGCTACCAAATGATCAGTCCCATTAAGTTTATATTCATAATAGAGTTTTAAATCTAATTTTTAACCCAAAAACAATAATTAATCAGTCAATAAGCATTTTTTAAGCCCTTGCTATGTGCCAAGTATCCTACTAAGCCCTGGAGAAACAGAGAAAGGATAAAAGAGAATTCCCGTCCTCAGTTTTGGGGTTGTTGGAAGTGCAGTCATGAAAGGAGAGAGGGTGGTCCAACCTCACCTTCATAGGAGTTGAGTGAAACAACTTGAGAGAAGAGCACCATGGCCACAGGACCCTGGTGGCAGTGGCTTCATGGGCCAACAGAGGAGCATGGGAGACATTGGTCACCAAAGGAAGTAAGCCCTTCTCCCAACATGTAAATGTTCTGGGCCAAAATCCAGTCAATCACCAAGCATTTGCTAAGCACTTTCTCTGTGCCAGGCCCTGGGCTAGGCACTGAGGATACAAAGAATGAAAAAAATCCTTACTTTCAAAGAACTTAAATTCTTTTTTTTTTTTTGGCTAGGCAATATGGTTAAGTGAGTTGCCCAGGGTCATACAGCTAGTAAGTGTCAAGTGTCTGAGCCCGGATATGAACTCAGGTCCATCCTGATTCCAGGGCTGGTGCTCTTATCCACTGCACCAACTAGCAACCCCAAGAACTTACATTCTTATCTATAAAGACTAGCCATCCCCTCTTCTACACACACATTGTCACTACTCTATTCACCTCCTTATTGTCCTCTGATAATTATAATAGCCTCCTAATTGGTCTCCTGAACTCCAGTTTCTCATTTTTCTAATCCATGCCTGACAAAATAAAGTTCCTATGTACAAATTTGACCATGTACCTTCCCTACTCATAATTCTTCACTGGCTTCCTAAGGTATAATGCAGTATAGTGGAAAGAATGTTATATTTAAGAGGCCTGGATCTCAATTCAAGCTCTACTATTTGGTAGGAGTAGTAACAGCTTGCACTTTAAGGCCTGCAAAGGTTTTTTTTTTAACATATTATCTGTTTTGATCCTCACAACAACCTTGGAATATAGGTGCTATTGTAATCACCCTTTTACAGAATAGGAAACTGAAGCAGAAGTTAAATGATTTTTCCAAGGTCACAAAGTTAGTAGGTTTCTGAGGCAGGACCAGGTCTTTGTGACTCCAAATACAGTGTTCTCTCTACAGTGCCACTTAGTTGTTATGGATCTGTGTGACCTTAAACAAGTCACTTAACCTCTTTGTGCCTCAGTTTCCTCATCTGTAAAGTAAAAAAATTAGACCAAATACTCTTTAAAGTCCCCTTCATCTATAAATCCTAGATCATTCTATCATTACTAATTAATTTCACTAGATAGGCAGGCATGGAGCAATGGCTAGAGAGCTGGCTTCAGAGGCAAGAAGGCCTACTCCAGTCAACCTCTGACACATCCTGCCTGCGTGACTGTGCAAGTCTTTCAATCTCTAAGTGCCTCAAAGCAACTCTCTAAGATTATAAATTACAGACCAGGTGCCAATCAGCACAAGGACAAATGTAAAGTATCAAATTGGGTTCAAAAATACAACTTTATTAATGGGTGGATGAAGTTAGCTACATAACAATTTATCTGAAAAAGAATGGAACTTTTAGTGGATTGCAAGTTTAAAATGAATCAATAGTACAAAAGGGAAACCAAAAAATGCTAATGTGATTTTAAACAACATTAAGAAAGGCATAATGTGGAGACTAACAGAGGTGCTGGTCCTGTTATACTCTGTCCTATGCAACTGGAGTGTTTTTCTATTTGGGAGCCACAGATTAGAAAGGACACTGATAAGTGGCAGAGTATCCAAAGTAAGACAACCCAGATGGTGAAGGGTCTCAAGTTCGGGTCACCTGAAAATCAACTGAACCGCTAAACTGGAGATGCTAAACTCAGAGAAGAGAAGGCTGAGATGGGACTTGAAGGAGGAAGTAGATTAGGAGACTTGCTGTGAATGGCACTATAGGGGCAGAACTAGAAATAGTGGGTGGAGACTGAAAAGAGGCAGATCGTTAGCTCAATAAAAGGAAGGGAAAAAAATTTCCTGACTTCTCCAAAAATTATTGACTCAAAGGTCCCCTAATAACCAGAGGTATCTAAGCAAAAGCTGGATGACCATTTGTTGGGGATGGAGTAAAAAAAGATTCTTCTTAAGGGACAGATCAGACTGAAGAGTCTCTGGGATCCCTTTTAACTCAGATTATATGATTTTCTACCACACATTTTTTACTCTAAATCAACACACAGCCACTTCTACTGCACCATGTTGTCATCATTGTTGGATTGGCTCTAGGACGTGATAAATCAGGCTGTCTCTTGAACTGTATATTCTTCTTTCCCATGAAACCTGTTTAGAAACCAGATTATATTTAATGCTAGGCTCTTCAAGGCATGTTAGGGTTATTTGGTTCTTTTGATGATAGCCAATGTGGCTCCAGAGAGAAAATTATGATTACCTCTATTCTAAAGAGAAAGTCAGTACAGCAATTTATCTTCTCTTCTTTCCTTTCCTTTGCTGTACCATCCTCCCTCAACCCAACAACCCCCAGTCTTTTCTTTCCCTTACATGAAGACCCTTTCATAACACCATGCTTCTAGCCAACCTTCTCATGGCTGACCTGTCCTTTACCAATTTGGAAAAGGGAGTGTTGAGGAAGGAGAAGGAATTAAGGAAGGAACGGGAGGGAGGAAAGTGAGCTCATCTCCCTCAGCCTCAGCCCTCCCAGCTACAAATCAGTGGACTAAGAAATCCCTATAACTATCATTTCATTGAAACTTAAATACCAGACACTATCTCTGTTATATTATTTCTGAGGCACCACTCACCTTTCAACTTCAAGAGCTATGATTCTATACCACTTGACTTTAAAAATAAGATATTGGTAAAGGCCAAACCTTCCAGTTTAATTTTAAACAGCCCTATGACTTGAAATAGCTGTTTACTAATTTTGAATAATATAATTAAATGCCTGAACACTATATTTAAGGAACATTAAAGCTCTGATTTATACTGACTAGCTGGGAAATTCCAAATTTAGACCGTCTGCAACTTTCAGCATTGTGAAAATAAGGTTCTTCAAGAGGACAGCAAATTAGAGCAGGGTTACTAAGTATGGGTTCCCCTGTGCAAAATAATATTTAGAGTATAGATGGCACAAGGCAAGAGCTTAAAAGGATTTGTAACCTGTTTCAACATCCCTCCGTCTTAAGGTATATGGTATCCAAAAAAACCAAAACCAGAAACCAAATACATTTGACTAGTTGCTTAACAATGTGATCTACAGAACTAACGACTTTTTTTTAAGGGTACGTATTTTTAATCACTGTCCACATGTGTCAATAGGGTTGGCATTAGGCAAAATTGTAACATTGGTGTTAGGTAACCCTCTGTTATCACTTTCTAAACTTTCTACTTGTTTCATTACTCCTACCTTAATCCCAATCCCACCCTAACCCCATCCCCATCAAATGCCTGCATCCTTGCAGGCTGCTCAGTCCCTGGGGAACAAATATAGACCAGAGGGTTTATTAACTTAACGTATTACCCCTTCTGGGAGAATTTACATTTTACGGGAAATGACAATGCTTAACCTAAAAGAATGAATCACTAATGGTGGAATTACCAGCCTCAGTAAAGGTAATGTAGAGGCAAGGAAGGTGTACTGATGCCATCAGGCTCTACTGGCTAGACCCAATTGTTAAAATTTCAGTGTGAGCATTTATACTCCAGTAATAGCCAAACGTTGAAAATCAGGATTTAACTTATTGTTTTGTTGATTTCTAGACTTAATAAAATGAACATGTTAATACTGTAGATCAAACTTAAAAGTGTGTGTCATAGATTCATTTTTTTTTCTGAGCTGGTTGTTAAACATTTGCCAGTAGAAAGGAAGGGTGGGGGGAGCAGACTATTTTATCATCACGCTATAGGTTGATCCCATATGACAATGATTAAGAATGAGAGAATTAAGAATGAAAAAGGGATAGACTTTATGATTTTCCCAGGAAATAAGTAAATTCTATCAAGTCTGCCCCTACCCCTCCTATTTTCTCTATTTGAGTAAAATATGTCGGTAGAGTCTTCGAAGTGCTGCTGTTTATGCTTGCATAACATATTGGTGATCATAGGGCAGAGCTGCTTTATTTTCCTCTCAAAGATTCAACATCATAAATCATATGAGCTATATTTATGCTGGAAATAAATTATGATAAAAGTCTGCCTTTCAGCTGGATGAGTAGTAGAAAGAATGCTGGAAGAGGCTTCACTCCCTGCCTTTGTTTCCTTGCCATTACTCACTTCTCAATCCCTCCAAATCTGGTTTACATCTCCACCATATTACTGAAATAGATCTCTCTATATTCACCAATATCTTAATTGTCAAAACAATGGTCATTATTTTTTGATCCTCATAATCCTTGGTATCTCTCTATTTGACAAACCCGTCCTTCTACATATTCATCTGTTGGCTGCCATGACATGGGACTCTTCTGTAGTCCTCTGACCTCCCACGCCTCTCTACCTTCTTCTTTGATGAAGCCATTTCTTCCTCCAATTCTCTAAACATGCATTACCTCTATGGTCAGTCCCTAACTTTTAGCTCCTACCTTGCCATATTCTCTCAGAATTTCCTCAGAGATTACACCCACCCTCGTGGTATCAATGAGCACTACTTCACAAAGGAATCTCAAATATTCCTCATGAAACTTGATTTTTCTCCTGAACTTCAGCCCTAGCTTTCTATTATTCATATGCACCGAAATGTCCAATCATCCCCTCAACCTCAGCATGTTTAAAACTGAACTTAATATCTTTCTAATAAAATTCACCTCCCCCTCCAGACTGTTCCATTTTTGCCAGTGTCATCATTCTCTAAGGTAGGTGGAGTTGAAAACCTAGAGTCATTCTTAACTATTCCCTCCACATGCAGCTAGCCATCATGATTCATCAATTTCTCCTCTGTAATCTTGCTTGTGAAAGGCAACATGGTGACATGGATAGAGAGCCAGCTCTGAAGTCAGGGGGACCTGGATCCAGGCCTCTGACACATACTACCTGTGTGACCCCTCAGCAAGTCACTTACCCTCTCAGTGATCTACTCAACATTCTAACATACAGAGAAATGCCATCATGCATTTGGAGAGAGAGTTTCTTCACCTCCTATCCCTAATATCTCTATCTCTCCCTTCCTTTCCATTTTCACTGCCATCATCATAGCCTAGGACCTCACTGCCCAAATTCTAGGCTGGTGTCCCTGCTTCCAGTCTTCCCTGACACAAATTTTGTATACACTACTAACAGATTAATATTCCTAAAGCAGAGTTGCATATGTCACTTCACCTACTTAAAAACTGTTCACCAGCTCCTTATCACCTACAGAATCAAGTCCAAATCCTTTGTTTTTGCATTCAAGGCCTTGTCATTTGTCCCCTGCCTACTTTTATAACACTTCTCCCATACATGAATCCTCCATTCAAACCATGCACATTCCCATCTCCTCACTTTTACTCATACCATTCCTCTGTCCCCCAACCCTTTTCCAAGGACTAGTTCAAAAGCTATGTAAGTATAAATGCCATATAAATTTACAAACTATTCAATCTTCCATGAAGTTTTCCCCAATTCAATTCAGTAAGTATTTGTGAAGTGCCTGCTACATGGCAAGGCACTGTATTAGGCATTGAGGATTTTGTTTTTGTTTTTTTAAGTGACACAATCCCTATCCTCAAGAAAGTTTATGTTCTATGGGGGGAGGAAGATGCGGGGGAAGGGGCAAGCCAAGACAGTGGAGAGAAGCCAGGAAGTTGCCTGAGCTCTCCCCAGTTTCCTTCAGAAATAACATTAAATCAAGCCTCTGAAAGAATTCCGGAGTGACAGAATCCACAAAAAGATGGAGTGAAACATTTTTCCAGCCCAAGATAACTTACAAGACTTCAGGAAAGGTCTGTCTCAATTGGGTAAAAGGGGAGTGCAGCCCAGCATGGACAGTGTCCAGGCAAGCCCATGGGAGGCTCTTAGCCACAGGACAAATCAGCAACCACAGCCTCAAGGTTCTGGCTCAGCAGGCCAGTGACGCAGCAGGTTTGCTGTGAGGCCTCTAGCCCCAGCACAACAGGCAAACTGCCAGCCCCCAAACCCAGGGCACAACAGGCATGACTAGGCCAGGCCATCCTAGTGTAGTGAGCAAGACACCAGCCCCAGAGACCCCAGTGCAGAAAGCCAATGACCAGACCTCTGGCCCCAAGAAGATGGGACAATGCCCCCTGTACCCCAGGAATGGAGCTCAACTTTTAAAAATGAGAAAAAAAGCAAAAAAAACTCTGACCGTAGAAAGCTACTATGGTGACAGGGAAGATGAAAACAGAAACTCAGAGGAGGACAACAATATCAAAATGCCTACATGCAAAGCCTCAAAGGGGAATATGAATTGGTCTCAAGCCCAAAAAGTCCTCTTGGAAGAGCTCTGAAATATTTAAAAATCAAGTAAGAGAGGTAGAAGAAAAATTGGGAAAAAGAAATGAGAGTTATTCAGGAGAATTATGATAAAAGTCAACAGCTTGGAAAAGGAAGCCCAAAAATTGACTGAAGAAAACAATTCCTTCAAAAAATAGAATTGGCCAAATGTAAGAAAAAATCCACTGAAGAAAACTACTCCTTTAAAAGTAGAATTGACCAAACAGAAAAGAAGGTACAAAAGCTAACTGAAGAAAATAATTCTTTAAAAATTAGAATTGGACAAGTGGAAGCTAATGACTCTATAAGACATAAAGAATCAGTCAAACAAAATCAAAAGAATTTTTTTTAAAAATAGAAGAAAATGTAGTATACTTCATTGGAAAAAACAACTGATCTGGAAAATAGACCCAGGGGAGATAATTTAAGATTTATTAGACTACCTGAAAACCATGATCCAAAAAAAGAGTCTAGACAGCATCTTTCAAAAAATTATCAAGGAAAACTGCCTTAAGGTAGAACCAGAGGGTAAAATAGTCATTGCAAGAATCAACCAGTCACCTCCTGAAAGAGATCCCAAAATGTCCTACTGGGGGAGGAGGGTGGAGAGAGGAAAGGCTGGCCACTTGGACATAAATAATTAAGGAAGACTTCCTGGAGGTGAGTTTAGAGTTGACTCCTGAAGGGATGGAAAAATACTAACTAGATAAACAAACAGAGTCAAAAAATTAAAGCAGAGGAAATACTGAAAATAGCCCAGGGGTGGGAGAGAGCAAGGCATGTGGAGAGGATGAGAAGGTCTGCCTAATTGGAACAGAGATCCCAGATTGGGCATTCGCAAGAACTGAGGTTTATAAGATAGTGCCAAGGATGCTGACAGAGGATTTGGAAGATAGAGAAGGGTTTCAATTTAATGATGGGTAACAGGAAATCACTCATTAGAATCTATTGAACAGGGGAAGGAATGAATGAAAATCATTGCACAGAATTATAGAATTTAAGCTTTCCAGCCTTTAGTGATCTCCCCTGCCTCTGATTGCCTGGAGCATTAAGTATCACTCATCTAGCTCTCAGTGTATGCTATCATGTATTTTTATTTATGTCTTGTCCTGCCTTCCTAACCAGATTGTAAAACCCTAAAGGGCATACCTCAGTATCCCCGAAAGAGATTCGCACATAGCAGGTGCTCAATAAGTGTGTGTTGATGATTATGATGATTGAAGAGAAACCAATTCTAGTCTCAGCTCTGCACCTGTGTCTTCTAATTTGGGAAAATTACTTAAACTTTCTGGGCCTTAGTTTGCCAATCTATTAAAAGGAAATAATGACACATTACTCTTTTCCACACACTCTAAACTGGACTACTCTTTTTATCCCAAACACACCCTTTGTTTTTGCTCCCTTTAGTTCCTAATACTAGAACGTCTTTCCTCACTCTTTTCAACTGTGACATTCTTAACCATCTTTGAAAGTCCAACTCAAATGTTACCTTTCCTATGAAGCTTTCCTTGATTTTCCTTGTCAGTAACAATGTCCTTTCTAGTATTTCATGCTTTGCTCCATTCTCTAAAGATGTTAAAACATATTTCATATTAAAATTATCTGTCTTGTTTCCCTACTATAGTACATGATGCTATGGTTTCCTGGAGCCACAGGTGAGAATTAGGTGGCAGGTGAACACAAAAGGTGAATGAGCAGGCCTGAAAAGAGCTGGGCAAGCCCTTACACCAGATGTGCTAGTCCTCCCTGAACACTCCATACACCAAAAAACTATAGCACGTGCAGCGCAGAAACCATACTTCAGTAAAACCATCTTAGCAGATTGGCCAAATCAGGTTGAAGGGAACTAACAGGCCTCAAACCTATTGGTGAATTAGGAGGACGTTTACCCCAAGCACATGAAGACTTCCCCTGGCAGAATGGGTGGATGAGAATAATTTGTTCCAATGGCCATGGATCAAGGTCATCCACCACATTCCAGGCCACTGGACTTTGATGACTCTGAAAGAGCTAGGTTGACCACTTTGTGCAACTCTGCCTCATTTAAATCCAATTCACACAAGTCAAGACATCACCCTGTGATGTCATTGGTCCTCTTGGAAAATGAAGAACAAATGACAACAATGTGATATGCATATCATATTATACATACATACATACATACATATATATATATATACACACACACACACAATATTATATCAGGGCAGGGATTACAATTTATTCAAACTTTTCTTCTCCTTTAACACCTAGAATAAGACTTTTCACAGAACGATATGCTATTGTGTGAACAATAAACACACAATAAAATGTGTGAAACAATAAATGTTTGTTGAATGACTGGTTGAATTCCCATCTACAGAATGAGGGTGGTACATGAACAGAGAGCTAATATGAATGAAAAGCTTTTGAAAATAAAATATTTTATCAATTAATCAACAAATATTTATTAATTGCCTACTGTATGTCAAGCATTTTGCTAAGTACAAGAGCTACAAAAACAAAAGGAAAACAATCCCTACCCTCAAGGAACCTAGTTGGGGGAGACTACACTTACAAATGTGATTATATACAAAATACACACAAGAGAGTGGGGAGGGGCACTAAAAACCAGGAATATGGCACCTAAGCTATGCTTTGAAGGAAACTAGAGATTCTAAAAGGTGAAAATGAGAAAGGAGTTTGCCCCAAGCATGGGGAATAGCCAGTGTACAAGCAGTGAGGGAGAACGGAGATTGGAAGTAAAGTACCAGGCCTAAGAAGAAAGGAGGCAAGTTTGTTTGTTCTATAATGTGTGTATGAGAGAGAAGAATGATATGTAAAAGACTCTAGAAGTACAAGTGTGACATATTCCCTTGCCTCTTTCTCCTTACCCCCACTCACTCCTGAACCTCAGATACAATTCCCTAGCCCACAAATTGGAGGTCAGGTTGACAACATAAACAAACATTGGGAAGCTCCCCATGTGTTTGCCAGGACATGGAAGAATTCTGTTTCTCCAACACTCAGAGAAGTAGTCAAGGAAGAGTTCTCTCCCTGGGTGGCTTTGGAAGGTGTGTTGCATCCTGCAGAGTTGGAATAGGAGAACTGAGTTGATGATTACTCTCATCACAATACCAGCAGCCAATCTAACCAGTGAAGCCTGAAATAATGGGAATCCACTTCACAGAGGAAAATGTACAACCCATACAAATGACCCACACATTCAGAAAGTAACATGCTTATTCTGTAAAATGATTTATAAGGTAATGCTAGCTTTGGACAATGTTAAAAAAGAGCAAGGAGGGGGCAGCTAGGTGGTGCAGTGGATAGAGCACTAGCCCTGGAATTCATGAGGACCTGAGTTCAAATCCAGCCTCAGACACATAACACTTACTAGCTGTGTGACCCTGAGCAAGTCACTTAACCCTATTGCCTAGCCACCCCAAAATAAAAAGGAAAAAGGGGTATGAGGAGGGGAAGACAAGAGTACAAAATATACAGTGGTCCTTTGAGGTTTATTCTCTTGAGAATCTCCAGTAAGGTCTTTCTCCAAAGCTGTGTTCTAGGAGGACTAGTACCTCTGGTGTGAGAGCTTTCTGGACCCTTTTCAGAGCTGATCATCCACGTCTGGTGTCCACCTTTTAGCTTGGTCAAACATCGTAGATGCCAAGGTCATCCATTGCATCCTGGGCCATCTCTTGACTTCTCCCTAACCGCTGGACTTTGATGACTCTGGAAGAGAGAGTAAGGCTGATGACTTAGTGCAACTATGCCTCATTTAAATCCAATTCACCCATGAGTCAAGACATCACTTGTAATGTCATTGGTCCTCTCTGAAAATGAACAACAATAACATTATGATACAGAGGTGACCTTGGCTTTTCAAATGAGATAATATTTGTAAATTTGTGAGACAAATGAGATAAAATTTATAAAATTTGTAAAGCACTTAGTACAGTGCCTGGCATATGGCAGGCACTTAATACATGTTTCTTCTCTTCCCTTCCCTTCTCAAAGAATATGCAGCTGAGCACAAGCTCTGTGAAGTCCCACTAAGGAAATTTCAAGTACAGGCTCAATGATGTTTTGTCTGTTGTCTGACAAATATCCTGGCTAAATCATAATGGCTTATCATCAAGTTGACTTCAGGTTGATAATTTTTTTTTCATTTCAACTCTTAAAGGTCATCCACAAATGTGTAGAAAGGTTGTACTCCACACTAGTGAATGGAGTGCCCACATTTGTGAAATTATAAATCCTTGAAGTATAAAAGTATTTTAATAAAAAACTCTACATTATAAAAGATAGTCCTAGTTGGGTTGGGTTTTTTTGGAAGAGTTCTTTTTTTTCTTTAAGGATAGAAGAAGATGTTTTTAAAGTTCACCATTCATCCTAAGCTTAGAACTTCTTAGGACAATATCAAGTCAAGTCAACAAGCACTTATTACATATCTACCGTATGCCCAACACTGCGCTAAGTGCAGGTGATACAAAAGACAGCCTCTCCTCCCAAGGAGTACTTCACAATATAATGGGGAAGACAATATGCAAGCAACTATGTATAGACAAACTATACACAGAATAAATAGGGAGTAATCTCAGAGGACCATCAGGAGAGGCTCCTTGCAGAAAGTAGGTTTTAGCTAAGATTTGAAAGAACCCAGAGAAAAAAGAGATGAAGATGAGAAGGAAGAGAATTCCAGTCATAGTGAAAATGCCCAAAATCAGGAAATGGAGTGTCTATTTCAAGGAACAAGTTGGAGACCAGTGTCACTGAATCCCAGAGTATGTGGGGTGATGGGAAATATAGGAATGGACCACATTATTAAAAGTCAAGTAGAGGATTTTGTATTTGATCCTGGAGGTGATAGGAAACCACTATGCTGTAGAAGATCACTTTGACATCTGAGGAGAATGGACTAGAGTGAGGAAAGACTTAAGGCTGAGAAATCAACTCCTAAGGTCCTCTAAATCTCTAGGAACTAACAACTTCACCATCTTATGCCTCTCACCCATCACTACATCCTTCCCCAATGACTGATGGCCAAAATGAGTCCTCAAAGCCAATCCTGATGAGCACTCTCATCCTTGTAACTTCTCTATGCTATAAGAAACCAACTATGTGATTACCCTAGGGCCATGTTTTACCTAGAGGGATTTGAGGAGTTGGGGCACACAGAACCAGTAGAAGGCATCTGAGGCTAGTCAGATCTGGGTGCCATTGAGGAAAACAGCCAAGACCAAGAAAAAGAAAACAGGTTTTGGGGGAAAGGGGCGTGAATCCAGATTGGGGATCATAATTCCAAGATGATAATCCAAGAGTCACAATCCAGAGTATATCACAAAGTAAACAAATGGAACAGACTGGAATGCAGAGGGATCACAGACAATTCAAACTCTGAGAACCTGGAGGCCTCCTCATAGCTTCAAACATTTCTTATGACCCTGAGTTCTCTGATCCTTAAGGGACACCCCTGACACCTGACTAGAACTTGATAGATCACCAAGTCAGGCATTTTGGCTATAGCCTACTCTTCAGACCATAATGACCTCACCTTTCTCTTGTAGGGACCAGTTGGTGCCCTGGGCAGAACAACAGATCTTTAGCATGCTCCCCTATATATGTGAGGTTCTCTCTCCATATAAAAAAGATTACTTATTTGGCCTACTTTAGAAAATCACTTCAGGGGCAGCTAAATAGCTCAGTGAATAGAGAGCACCAGGCCTGGAGTAAAGAAGACCTGAGTTCAAATCCAGCCTCAGACATTTATTAGCTGCTTGACCCTAGGCAAATCACTTAACTTTTGTTTGCCTTAATCTGCTGAAGAAGGAAATGGCAAACCTCTCCAGTATCTTTGCCATGAAAACCACATGGACATTATGACCCACAGGATCGTGAAGAGGCAAACATAATTGAATAGAAAATCACTTCATGGTATATGTAACAATTTTATTCAGCTTACTAAACAAATTATGTTATTAAACAAATTAGAAGAACTTCTTTAGGAGCCTGTATTTAGCTCAATGGCAAGAAGGAACCTCTTCAGGCTAAGAATCATGCCTGATGACTTGATTAGGTCTTTTCATCAGATGGAATTCTCTATTTTTTTGTTCATTGGGCTGAAAGCGCATAAGTGGTGTCTCCAGTTCATCTCTATCCAACAGCTGCTGCCATCTTCTGAATGAACATTGAAATGGAATGACCATTTCATGAGCACCTATCACAATATTAAAACCTAGCAGTGATATGCCACAGAGCAACGTAGTTTTTGACCTCTGAGAAGCTCACAAGCTAATCAAAATAGCAAAAATCATAGGATATTAGAACCAGAGATGCAAGGAATGTTGGAGGCCATCTGGTCCAACCCTGTTATTTTGTAGATGAGGAAACTGAGGCCCAGGAAGTTAAAATGTTGTGCCCAAGATAACACAAGTTAGAGGCAGGATTCAAACTAAAGTTCTCTGACTCCAAAGTCAATATAATATATTTGTTATGAACATCTGGAACCGGATGTCACATAAACATCTTAAACACCTGTCCATAAGGAAGCTCTCTTCCCCCAAAGCCTCTCCTCTTCTTAACTGCCCTACTACTGTTAGAACTCAGTCACCCAGGCTCTCAATTTAGGTGTTGTCCTCTTTTTTGCTCTCACTTAACCCCACATCCAATCTGTTCACATGTTCTGTTGATTCTACATTCATGACATCCCTTGTACACATCCTTCTGTCTCTCCTATGAAACTATTGCCACTCTAGAGCTAACTCCCATCACCCCATGCCTCAGCTACTACAGTAGCCTGCTGATTGATCTCTCTGACCAATTTGAAAGATCCTAAGCCTCTCCCCACTCAAGTACATCCTCTACTCAGACATCAAAATAATCTACCCAAAGCACTGGTCTGACCAGTCAACTCTAGTGGCTCCCAGTCCCCACCAGCATTAAATATAAAATCCTCACTTTGGCTTCTAAAGCCCTTTACATCCTAGCCCCTTTCCTGTTTTTTTTTTCTTTTTCTTATACCTTACATTTCTCCTTCTAACCCCACCCCCAGTATAATCTTTAATCCAAGCTCCTTACTTTTTCTTGAAATAGGTGCTCCATCTCCCAATTCTGCGCATTTTTACTAGCTGTCTGGCTATCCCCTCTATCCTCATCTCCACCTCTTGTTTTCCTTAGCTCTAGCTCTTTTGAAGTCTCACTTAAATTCCCTCCTTCTGCAAGACGCTTTTGCTGATCCCTAGTGCCTTCCCTCTGAGATTACCTCTTCATTTCTCCTGTAGCTATCTAGTTGTTTACACACTATTTGCCACTATTAGACTGACCTCCTTGAAGGAAGGATTTTTTTTTGCTCTTCCTTGTATCCCTAGAGCTTAGCATGGTGCCTGGCACAGGTGGATGTTTAATAAATATTTGTTGATTTAATTTGACTGTGTGTATGTGTGTGCATTATATAGACAACTCTCAACTATTTGAATCAATATTAGGGCCCAGAGGTATGATAATCTAAAATGGCATATTATCAAAAAATCATTTACATTTGGCACGAGAATGTATTACTTTTGGACTTACATGCATAAATATAGGTGTGTCTGATGTTCTGGGAATTCACAACATCTCAGTCAAAATAATGAAGCCACTTTGTTAACTGCAGACTCAGCTGGGAACCTGTCCAACTTTTCCATCCTGCTCTTCTATTTAATAATCCCTACAACCCAATTCAGGTTAAAGACAGTTGCCTTCTGAGCTAATGTAAAACACTAGTCTAAACTGAGCTACTCTCTCCTCTCTCTTATCTAATTGTTAATAATAAAGTAAATACTACCCCCCCAAAATTATTTTTAATAACAAATCTTCACCCTAATAACCTTGATTTTTAATAAATATTATAAATTCAATAATCATCTAAAGAGGCAGTGCGGCATAAAGAGAACTGCCCTTGGAAGCATAAACACCTGGGTTTCAAGATGCACCTCTGACACATGTGGCTATGTGCCCT
Source organism: Vombatus ursinus (assembly GCF_900497805.2). Classification (NCBI taxonomy): domain Eukaryota; kingdom Metazoa; phylum Chordata; class Mammalia; order Diprotodontia; family Vombatidae; genus Vombatus; species Vombatus ursinus. Next base: position 8,108,584 of record NW_020954594.1, read on the forward strand.
GGAGAGTCACTTCACCTCTTAGTACCTCAAAAAATTCTCCAAGATTAAAAGTTTGACTCAGACTAAGTATTGACCTATACTGGTAGAAGGAATTTCCTCACCAGAAGCTTACTGTTCCAAGGGAATCAAAGATTTCACCCCCCCACACATACACACAAAAAGCAAATATTCAAAATAAGAAGTAAAATCATATATAATCCCTTAATATTTACCAAAGTTGAAACAAATGAATTAATAAATAACAGACAAACAAACCTCTTTGGGTCTATGTTCCCCCTTCTAGGTATGACTGAAATTCCACCACCTCTTAATCCTGATTTTGAAGTCACTTCAACACCACAAATCCAAAAATATTCATGTAGATTGGCTAAAATGGGTCTCCGTGTCTTCTCTGGTTTATAATTTTTCCTTTCAAAACAAGTCAATTTTGTATTTTCCATGAGCAATGTCTTAGAACATCCACCATAGAATAACAAATACACTCAGCTGAGTGTAGAAATCTAACTTATCCTACAGGGAAGCAGGAGGGGAAGGGGATAACAGAAAGGGGCAGACTGATAGAAAGGAGGGTAGATTGAGGGAGGCAGTGGTCAGAAGTAAAACACTTTGAGGAGGGACAGAGTGAAAGAAGAGAGGGGGAGAAGGGGAGAGGGGGAGAGGGGGAGAGAGAGAGAGAGAGAGAGAGAGAGAGAGAGAGAGAAACAAGAGGGAAATAGGATGGAGGGAAATATGCAGTTAGTAACTATAATTGTGAAAAAAAATTACAGCAAATTTCTCTGATAAAGGTGTCATTTTTCAAATATATAGATAACTGAGTCAAATTCATAAGAATACAAATCATTCTCTAATTGATAACTGGTCAAAGGATATGAACAGTTAGTTTTCAGACAGAGAAATCAAAGTTATCTATAGTCATATAAAAATGCTCTAAATCACTATTGATTAGAGAAATGCAAATTAAAACAACTCTGAGGTACCACCCCATGCCTATCAGTTTGGCTCATATGACAGAAGAGGAAGATGACAAATGTTGGTGGGGATGTGGGAAAATTGGAATACTAAAGCACTGTTGGTAGAGCTAGGAACTGATACAACCTTTCTGTGGAACTATGCACAGGGCTTTAAACTGTGCATACTCTTTGACTCAGCAATGCTACTACTGGGTCTGTATCCCAAAGAGATTTTTTAAAAAAGGGGAAAAGGGGCAGCTGGGTGGTGCAATGGATAGAGCACTGACCCTGAAGACAGGAGGACCTGAGTTCAAATCTGGCCTCAGACCAAACACTTGATGCTTACTAGCTGTGTGACCCTGGGCAAGTCACCTAGCCCCAATTGCCTTTAAAAAAACATGTACAAAAATATTTATAACAGCTCTTTTTGTGAGGCAAAGAATTGGAAAGGGAGGGGATGCCCATCAAGTGGGGAATGGCTGAACAAGTTGTAATGGAATGCTATCATGATATAAGAAATTATGAGCACGACACTTTGAGAAAAACCTGGAAAAACTCATATGAGCTGACGAAAAGTGAAGTGAGCAGAACCAGTAGAGCAGTATACATAGTAATAGCAATATTACACAGTGATCAACTGTGAATGACTCAGCTATTCTCAGCAACACAATGATCCAAGACAATTCTGAAGGACCTATGATGAAAAATGCTATTCAGCTCCAGGGAAAGAACTGATGGCATCTGAATGTAGATTGAAGCATATTTTTTTAAGACTTTATTTTTCTTGGTTTTTTTTAAAATGATCTATGTTTTCTTTCATGACATGGTAATATGGAGCTGTTTTGCATGAGTGCACATGTATAACCTATATCAAATTGCTTGCCTTCTCAATGAGGGGGGCTGGGAAGACAGGAAGGGAGAGAATTTGGAACTCGAAATTTTTCAAAAATGAAGGTTAAGACTTGTTTTTACACATAATTGGAAAAAATAAAATATTAATTTAAAAATAAAAAAAATCCACCATAAGGCACAGAATCATAGGAGCACAGACTTAGAACAGAAAGGGGTCACCTAGTCTAACTATCTCATTTTCTAGATGAGAGGGCTGATGGTAGAGTTGTTTAAGCAGGTATGTATGAAAAAAGATAAGCAAATATATTTGCCACCTGATCTAAAATGAAGCTCAAAATGGCACTACTAAAGAAGAGAAACAGCTGCAAAGGACCTCTGGGAGCCTTTCTTCACTAAAAAAAATATATCTCTAACTTCCTGTTAGAATTGTTCAGACTTTTTACAGGAAGATCTGTGACCTGCTGCTTAATCTCTCCTCTGAAAAGTGAAAGGCACTCCACAGAGTGGTTTTGATTTCTGTGAAGGTTTCAGAGTTGTCTTAGCCTATTGAAATATTACTGATCTCAAGGTTGTTGGTTTTTAACATTTGCTAGGGGCCTCCCAATGATAACACACACACACACACACACACACACAGAGAAAGCATCATTATATACAATCCTATATGTGGTCATTTGAATTCTGTCTTCCCTATTAGACTATAAACTCCTCAAGGGTAAAAACTGGTTTGGTCTTTTTTTTTTGTGTTACCATCATTTAACATAATGCCTTGGCACAGAGTAGGCACTTAATAAATGCTTACTGACTTGACTGGATTTGTGCAAAGGGTATGGTCTCTCCCAAGAGACAACCTATATATAGTTAGACAGCCATGGAGTCAGGAAGAGCCGAGCTCAAGTTTGGACTGTGATAATTTTTGTGTGACCATGGCAAACAACCTCAGAGAGCATTCATCTAAAGCCAGAAGGGATCTCAGATCTTTGTTCTTCATAATGTTCCTCCTAATTTTCTCATTCTTGTTTCTCTCTTATTCTTCCCTCCATGCTTTTCCCACATTCCATTTTTTGTTACTCTACATTTCCCCCCCTCCTCTTTCTCAAAACAGAAGGGGTGGATAGAGATGGGTGAAGGAGAAAATTACAGTGGGTAAGTGTGGACAAGAGTCTTTTTTTACTCCCATACCCCAAGGTCCTCTAATGTTAACATACCTGGGGTATTCCTTTTTTCCACTTGTTAAAAAAATGACTTGTCACTCTATTACATTAATAGCCACCATTTTCTTTAGTCTGATCAATTCTGATGCACAAAGTACTTGGTTTAAGGAGAAAAAAAAAGTAGCATATCCTTACTGGCTTTGTACTGCCTTCTTTAATGGCAAAAACAAAAGAAAGCTCTGTTCTAAATTGAAACTCAGACATTACATTTTTATTTAATTCATTTTCCAAATGTAAGCTGTCTCCTTATCCAACTACATCATAGTTTACTTTTTAAAAATATCAATGAATTTCCCACAAAACACATATACAAGCAAAACTTATCTGCTCAGAAAATACTGTTCTGAGTTTCAGCTTCTATACATTGAGCAGAAATATAGTTTCCGTCCATTAGGGAAACAAATGTGAAACAGTATCTTCCTTGTGGCCTAGAAAAAAAAAGGCATCCCCAGTTTGCATTATCTCCTTGAATTTATGAAGTTAAAGTAACAATGGGAATATTGATGAGGTCCAAGGAACAAACACAGAGCTATTGAGGTGCTCAGGCATATCTTGGCCACTATCAATTCTAAAGTCTTCTACACTTGGATTTCAGAGGCTACATAAAAGAGCCAAGTGACATTTGGGTAATTGCTCTGCTCTCCAAGATTCCTGGGGGAAATTACATATCGCATTTATTTACTTGCCCAAATGTGAAACAAAGTAACCTCAAAGGTCAGGACAAAGCATCTCTCTGGTTGGGATACAATTTCAAAGTTAATGTGAAAGAGCAGGCAGCCTGGCTATTGGGGAAGAATGAGGAGTCAGAGAGATAATTAGAAACCCACGTGGAGCAATAGAGCGCCATAGTTTGCCATGCTTGAAGCTGGGGCGTGTTTACAGAATCTAACAAATCTTGCGGTAAACATCAAGAAGTTTGAAGTTGTACTTGAGCTGCAATTAAATCCTTTTAAGGAGGCGAACTTTACTCAGTACTGCTGATGAACTGATTGCTGTGGGCAGCAATTATAATTACTTTTTAATCCCCAATAACCATGTATATCAAAGGATTTAAATAACATCCCATTTCTGACTCCGGGCTTCAGGCAATACATGCAGAAGGTATCGGCATACAATTAGCCCTAATGAGCATCCAGAGAAGAGCTGGAGAAGCCTCTGACAGTACCCACAAACATGACTTGCAAGCTGATCGAGTCACTCAGATCCATAGATCTCACTGCTAGATTCTTAGAAAAGTACAACCACCTTTGGATGGTTAATTCATTACTGTATGAAGTCAGTCTTGGAGTTTAGCAAAAAGTACCCCGTGTAGCCCTAGTCTACAAAGAGATCTCACTGCTAAGCTCTGCCAATTTGGCTTATGCTGTCTCTCATTATTCTCTGCTGACTAACTGGATGAAAAGTGACAAATTCAGTCCCCTGGAGATTTCCAAATCATCGTGTGGTTGGCGTGATGTTGATGTGGTGGTGGAGAAAGAGCAGCAGTCATGGAGTCAAGAGAGAACTGGGTTGGGATCTTTTCTCCTAAACACTTTGAGGAAGAAAGTTGTGGAACCCCAACCAAATCACTTAGGTGCTTTGAGCTTCAGTTTCTTCATTTATAGGGGGATAGCAACTGGACCTGTGATACCACTGGTATAGAGAACTCCCTGGTGAAGAAACTCTTCTGACCGATGCAAGTCGGATCCTTCTTTTCAGCTTCCACATGGGCCAGCTCACCCCTCCTTTGGCAGCCTGCTGACCCTTCATCCCCAGGCAGTCACCAAATTGGGGCAGAATTTGTGAAGACACTTTATGGAATTTAGCCCTAATGCAATTCAAGCCATATACCAACCTCTACCTTCTCCCAGCAGCAGAGAATAGAGCATGCCCAACCAACTGAGAGTTGCCATGGAACACCAAGAGGGTCAGTAACTTGTCTACGGTCTCACAGACATTATAGCAGGATTTGAATTCTGATCTTTCTGACTTCAAGGTTAGTTGTTTATACATTTCAATACCCTGTCTCTTTCTTCATCTATAAAAGAGAGGTAATACCTGTCTGTAGTACATGCCTCATAGGAGTATTATAAGAACCAATAGTGTTATATGGCAACCAAGAAAACTAATGTGATCTTGGGCTGCATTGAGACATGGACAGTATGCAATAAGAAAGACATGATGGTTCCATGACACTCTGTTTTTATCAGATTGCATCTGGAGTACTGAGTTCAGTCTTGGCCACCACTGGTTTGGTAAGAAAATAAACAAGAGAGTGCCCAGAGGAGGATAACTAAGATGGTGAGGTCTATATGAGTATTGATTGGTTGAAGAAACTGGGGATGTTTAGTCAGGAAAAGAGAAGAGCAGACCAGGGCGGGGGAGGGGGGCAGAAGGCATAGAATGAGAGCTGTTTTCAAATGTGGCAGCTAGGTAGAGTGCTGGACCCAAAGTCAGGAAGACTTGAGTTCAAATCTGCATGTAGACACTGATTAGCGATGTGACCTTAGCAAGTCACTTAACCTCTGTCTCAGTTTCCTCATTTGTAAAATCAGGGTAATATTAGCACCTGCCTCTCAGGCTTGTTGTCAGGCTAAAATGAGTTGATTTGCAAACCTTAAAGCATTGTATAAAGACTGTTATTATTTTTTGGAAGACTCTCAACTGGAAGAAGGATTATCCTTTTTCTTCTTGGGCCCAAAATGGAGAAATGGAAGTAATAAGAGGCAAATTTAGGTTTGATGTAAAGAAAACTTCCTAACAGTTAGAACTGTTCAAAAATACAATGGACTGCCCTGGGGGAAGCAACCTCCAAGAATGGAGGCCTCGAATAAAAGTTGGATTAATTCATGTCAGGTATATTGTAGAGGGGATTCTTTCAAGTAGGGGTTTAATTAGATGACCACTTAAGTCTCATCCAACTTTGAAGTTCTATGATTCTGTCAACTTATATAAAGTGCTCTATAAACCTTAAAGCGCTATATAAATGTTGGGTATTGTCATTCAAGCCACACCCCATGTGAGCATCTTCAGTCTAATACACTGTCACTTAGTCCAGAGTCCACAGGTCCTGAAATCTCCATTCTGTGGCGCCTTGACAGCTCCATCTTGGCCACTAGATCCTCTGGTATAGCCAAGAAGGTCCAATAAGCTAAGTCAGGACAATTTAAAAGTCAAAGTGAAGAAAGGAATAATTCAGCACATAATTCATATTTCTTTTTTTAAAAATCATTTCCCTTTCTCAAATTATCTGGTGAAATTAGCAGACAGAAATAGGTTTGGGGAATTATTTAAAGCATTGCCTATGATTCTGTCTGCTATAGTCCTAACAGATCAAATTCAGGGCCCTCTCCCTCATCATTGTCCAGAAGGACCTTTTCAATGACAACCATGTTTTCAGTCACCATAGGTGGATAGAAGATAGGGAATGGACCTATGATTTCATTGATATAGAGAACTTCCAGTTAAGAAAACTTCTGCCATTGCAGAGTTTGCCTAGAGCTTTAACTGGTTAAGTGACTTGACTTATCATGATCATACAACCTTTATGTACCAAAGGTGGGATTTAAACCCAGGTCTTCCTGGTTGTGAGCCCAGCTCACTATCTACTGTACTCTGATTGACTTCTTAGATTTTCTGAGCATGGTACAGAAGAATGAATATAGAATTTAGAGTCAGAATGTCTACCTACTTTACATGGTTGCTGTGCGGATCATAGGAGAAAATGTATATAAAAACCCTATAGAAATGTCAGCTATTTTTATTCCTCCATAAAAGATCTATTATGATAAGTAGAAGAGATCTGAACTTGATTTCTTGAAAGCCATGCCCATATAACAACAACAACAACAACTAACATTTATATAGCACTTGCTATGCACCAGACACTATTCTGAGTGCTTTACAATTATTATCTCATTCGATCCTTACACCAGGAGGAGATAGGTATTATTATTATTATTATTATTATTATTATCCCCATTTTATAGATGAGGAAACAGAGGCAGAGGTTAAATGACTCACCTAGGGTCACATAACTAGTAAGTATCTCAAGCCAGATTTGCACTCAGGTCTTTCTGACTGGACCCACAATATTAAATACTGAGAGGCTCATGACAAACTAGAAAGCTGGCCAATAAGTAATAATTTATTTGGCCTTGATGACCTATAATTATGATAATCATCCTATTATCATCATTATTATTAGTAGCAGAAGCTCAAGGATGATAATAATGTCTTCCATTTGTATAGCCTTTTGTACTTTTCAAGATATTTGTACATATATTCTCTTTGGATCTTCCTAATGAAGATAAGTGGCTATTATTATCCCAGTCTTTCAAACGAAGAGGAAGTTGAGCTATGGAGAAGTTAACTAAGTTATACAAAGTTCCATGATCCACTTCATAGGAGACCTGGGATATCCATGCAGAAAGATTTACTGAGTGTAATAGCAGAAGCATTGAAGGTCAGCTGAAAAGCTCCCAGACTCTCTGCCTGAGGACAGTGGACTCCTAAATGTTGGGCTATGTCTTCTCTCCAATGTAGCATGCTGCTACCTGTGGTCTTACTCAGACATTTCTGGCCCTGATAAAAGGAAAGGGACAGAAGAGGCAATGATTGGGTAGATTATAGCCATATAACACAGACTTCTGGAAATAAGTTCCTCAGATAGACCATTCACATAAGGGGCAACTCTATAATTGTTTGACGTTTCAGTTTTCTCTCTCATGTTGGCAACCATGACCTGGTTTTAGCTCAGCCCTCTAGACCATGCCCTGGGTCTTCTTTGCCATGTGCTTTAAGCAAATCTATCATAAAACTGGCAGAGTGTGGCTGTATCTTCATAGCCTGAAAACATCCAGATGGAAAGTGAAAAATGCCATCAACCATATGGATACTTCATATAGAGGCTGCCAAAAATGTCTCCAAATATCAGGAAACATCTGGATGGTTGGCATCATAGAGATGCAGTATTACAATGATTACATTTGTTACCTACCATCCAACTGTTTTGATGGCAAGTACATCCAGCCAGAAAGAGCCAACCAAACTCATTCAGACTAATGGTGAGTAAAGGGGAGGGGAGAGGCGGAGAAGAGGCAGGCAGGCTACAGAAGATCCAAACCCACCCACGTGGATTGCAATCCCCCAAAACATCTGGCATTCTGAGAAATTCCAATATTCCAACCTCCTACCCTATGTCTCTCAAGTGTCATGTTTATTCCTAAAAGACTAAATACATTTAGTGTTTGCTTAAGGAAATAATTAAATGTATAATACCAGCATATTCAGCTTAGGAGAAGAACAATTTCAACAGATTTCCCCAAGCTCTATATGCTTAAAAACACTAATTATACAGTATACATTCCAGGTATATTGCCTGAAGCTAATATGCAACTGAACTACCTGGGCCTGTAGTATTTGAAGCCTTTCCCACTGCCCTCCCCCCACCCCCAATTCTTCCATCAAGTTTCTGGAGCTCATGAATTAAAAGACTAAAAAAAAAATTACATACTTTAAACCAGATGTAAACCCTTAAGGGAAAAAAAGGCTTGAGGATTTCATCTAGCACCATTATTGTTGTTGTTCAGTCAAATCAGATACTTTGTGATCCCATTTGGTATTTTCTTAGCAAAGATCCTGGAGCGGTTTACCATTTCTTTTTCTAGATCATTTTACAGATGAGGAAACTGAGGCAAACAGGATGAAATGACTTGGCCAGGGTCACACAGCTAGTAAGTGTCTGAGGCCAGATTTGAACTCAGGAAGATGAGTCTTCCTGACTCCAGGGCAGACATACTCTCCATTGTACCACCTGGCTGCCCCAGCACTATTATAACATCTTCTTAAAAAAACTCTGTATTATTTTATAATGCATTTCTTAAAAAAAGGAAATTAATGTATTCAAGAAAATAAGACAATTTGCATTTGTCTCTATTTGCCCCCCTCCCAATTATGGCCAGGTTTTACGAATTTGCTTCTTAATCCTTGAAATGAACATGACTGATTCTAAAAAAGCAATACTTCCCTTACCACCCATTCATTCAAAGACCTGAGAGGGTTAATTACAACCTCCACAGCTTGTCAAACTCATGCACAGGGTTTCAGACATTTAAACTTTGACCTCATGTGGTAGTTGCCCTTCAACATGATTCATTTTATTTTTTTCCAAGGTCTAATCTTTCAACCCTTTTCAGACAACCTGTAATTCTGGTCTCCTACCTCCTCTAAAATTATCCAAGTGCTGCTGTCTGCCTTCAAGAAAGATTTACTGAGTGTAATAGCAGAAGCACTGAAGGTCAGCCGAAAAACTCCCAGACTCTCTGCCTGGGGACAGTTGATTCCTAAATAATTCCAGCAGTCCACTGGCTTAATGACTGGTTTGAGTCAAATGATGACAGGCAGACTACTTTTTGATAGTAAGAAAGTTTGTGTCTCCACTAAAGAGAATTTTTCTTGTGAAATTCAGTTTGAAATGAAAATAACTTGTAGTTGAACAGAGTAAACCTGTGTGGCACCTGAAACTCCCCTAAAATCACATGCAAAGGAGATTTGGCTTGGTGGGTTTATTGGTTTGTTTTTGCATTTTTAAAATGCCCACCTTAAATTTAATTCTTATTTCATTTCTGGCAGTTTTCCTTATTAGAAAACATCCCTGTGGCCAACTTTCTATCTTGCATTAAAAGATTTATATCCTAATTTCAGCTAAGCCTTTTTTAGGGTGCAGTCCAGCAATGAAGTTAACATTCATAAACTTTGTCAGCTGGAAGTGTCTTCTCCAGCGTATTCAAAGGAAATGCCTTCTTGAGTCCTCTTTAAGTCTCAGGTCATGATCCCAATTGTCCATCCCCGTGGCTTGTCCAGCCTCTTTGCTGACTTGATCATGAGAATGTCCCTGGGGCTTTTTTAAGAACCCCATGATCAGCATCCATTCCACCTTCCTCCCCAACCCCCCACAGCCTTCACAGGTCTGGACACCAACCCCCCAAAATTATTCAGATTATTACTATACTCCACCAGGACATATTATTTAGAGTTGACTGTCTCACCAATAATTAGCCTGCCCTCAAGTATATGAGAAGCTGTCTGCAGAGAGACAGATGTTTCATTAGGCACTGGCCTTCCTAGTGGGATTTCAGTCTAAATTAGACAAAAGCTGGGAAAAATAAGCAAGAAACTGTGAACAGTGGGTTGAATCCCTACAACTTACAGATGTGTTTTACAGTTTGAATTCTGGGAGAAGATATTTCTTTTTTTCCATCATTGGGATAAGAGGTAGATGACATGGTTTATAGAAAAATGGCTTGGGAGACGGGGTCCATGCCCCTTCCCTGTGATATATGCTGGCACATATTCAGACTCACTCAACCTCTCAGCACTCCAAGAGACTGCTTAAGACTATAAGATATAGAGATGCTAATCTGTATTTGTAAAGAAAGTTCCTCACTGAGAGGTCAAGTAAAAAAAAAAAACAATTGGATAAAGCTCTTCATTTTAGTTCTTTATTAGCTTCCTAGCAGGCCTTAACTTCTATAACATGACTAGAACAAGGATCCAGTCCAGGTGGGGAGCCTGCTGCCCTCGAGGTCCTCAAGTGTAGTCCTTTGACTGAACCCCTGAATTCCAGTTAGTATCTCACTAAACACTGACTGGGTGCCCCAAAGGACCACTACATTATACAATGTACTTAGAACAGCAAACATGATGCCTCTCTTCAAGAGGCTTAGCACTAGCTTTCTTTCCATTCACTGTCCTGTTCTTCAAGCTTCATTTTAACACTTTAGATAATGGAATCATGGTTTCCCATATAGTACTGGTTTTCCACTCTACTTTGTATATGGAAATATTCTCAAGGGAGGATGCTCATGTAGTTCAGAATTTTAAAAATCTCTCATAATGTCGTTTTAGCTTCTTTTCTGTATCTGCATTGTTACAGCTCCAGGTTCAAGGGGTCTCCTAAGGGTCCCCATCCCTCCTAAAGTCTCTCTTCTGGTTTGTTTTAACTGCCCACTTTCTATTTAGTGTGATTCATTCCTTTACCACCTAATTAGAACTCACACTTTTTATTACTGTATCCTCATATTCAAATTCATAGACAAAAAATGAGCAATTGAAATTGTTTTTGTTATTGTGCCAAATTGACACTCCATTACTTCTCTTGCTTTTTCCTTATATGGCTGAATTGGTACTTAAAACATATAGTATAGGGTGTACCTGGGCAGCTAGATGGTGCAGTGGATAGAGTGCTGGACCTGGAATCAGGAAGACTCATCTTCCTGAGCTCAAATCTGACCTCATGCACTTACTAGCTGGGTGACCCTGGGCAAGTCACGTCACCCTGTTTGCCTCAGTTTCCTCATCTGTAAAATGAGCTGGAGAAGGAAATAGCAAACCACTCCAGTATCTTTGCTAAGAAAACCTCAAATGGGGTCACAAAGAGTCGGATATGACTGAGAAATGACTAATCAGCAACAACAGGCTATATGTAGAAGAAAACATTCTTGGTTTTCAAAACATGAAGTCATTTTCCTTCTTTGTTTTGAGTTGCTAATGCAACTTGAGAAATATAATTATGGCTGTTAAATATGGTTGTTGGGTTTTGTTGGTGGTGGTGGTGTTTTGTTGGTGTTGTTGGTTTATTTGGCCCTATGATTTCACTAGAATAAGGATATTGCAGTGAAGAAATTTCCAGTATCAATCCAGATCAAAAATTGTTCAAGTGATTATGGTCTCTGAGAATTGCCTGGGGGCATTAAGAGATCACTTGAGTTGCCCAAGGTCGCACAGCCGGTGTGTGTCATAGGTGAAACTTGAACCTACACCTTCCTGTATCCACCATACCACAATGCCTCTCAAATAAGTTTCTGCCTCATTTTTCTCCTTTTATTTAAACTTGTTTCATCCTTCAGTCTGATTATTAAACCCTTGTCCTTGTTTTCCTCCCTCCTCAGATTAAATTTCTCAGAAACCTTTCCCAAATACTAAATCAGAATTTCCTGTTCAGCAAATGCCACAATCACTCACGTTCTGCAGAGCATTTGCCATCTATCTACAATAGCATCTGCCTTACAAAAACAAACGCAGAAATATTACTTTTGTTGATGTTATTTTTCTGGCTTCCTCAGATGCTCTGGAATTATTGCCCCATTAATATGATTTGATCCCATTCCTCATATTTTTTGTAGTTGACCCTTCCATCTATTCACAGATACAATTGCTTTCCTTCAAAAATGGAAATAAATCTGCCCAAACTAGAGATGGAGTTAAAATTTATTCCTTTGGTTGACACTCACTGGTTAATCTCTCACTTTTTTTTAAGCCCACGATGACTTTGCACATCATCTATCTCTATGTTGTTAGTTGTTGGAGTGTTCGTGGACGGTCATTACCCAGTGGTAATTTGATACCAGTTCAATTCTCATTTGTTACATAACATATTTAATCCCCATATTTGGTACATTCTCCATTTATTTTCCAAAGTTGAATTTTTAAATGTATCTGGATTAAATAATTCAACGATTCTTAAAGTTTTTATAAGTAACAATCAAGCAAATTCTAAACAAATTCTAAAAAACAAAATTTTCAAAAATTGCGTTGAGTCAAATAGTAACATATAAGTAAAAATTTTATCTTTTACTTGGCCCTCCATAAGTTATTATTTAGTGGCTGATAAGACAGAAGGTTTTTGAATGTCCATGCTCACAAAACTTCTCAAAAGTTTAATTAAATCCATGTTCCACATGAGTGGTAGAGAGGCTATATCACACCTAGCTAACCTAGCTAACCTAGATAACCACTTAGCTTAAAAATAGCTTTTCAGGAGCAGCTAGGTGGCACACTTGATAGAGCACCAGCCCTGAAGTCAGGAGGACCTGAGTTCAAATCTGGCCTCAGACCAAACACTTGACACGTACTAGCTGTGTGACCTTGGGCAAGTCACTTACCCCCAATTGTCTCACTAAAAAACAAAAAAAAAAATAAGTATAAGATGGGGGGCATGGAAAGTCAGGAGTCATTCTGAAAAAGATCTGGGGGGTTTTAGTAAACCCCCAGCTTAACGTGAGTCAGCCATGTGATGTGGCAGCCAAAAAAAATTAATGTGATCATGGTTGCATCAAGAGAGGAACAGCTTTCAAGAATAGGGTAGTGTTAGTCCCACTATAAGCTGCCCTCCTCAGACCTCATCTGGAATATTGTGGTAAATGCCAGGTGTCAGGATTTAAGAAGAGTATTGCTAAGGGCAGCAAGGTGGCGCAGTGGATAGAGCACTGGTCCTGGAGTCAGGAGGACCTGAGTTCAAATCCAGTCTCAGACCAGACACTTGCCACTTACTAGCTGTGTGACCCTGGGCAAGTCACGTAACCCCAATTGCCTTGCAAAAAATAAATAACTAAATGCTTAAAAAAAAAGAAGGAAATAAAGAAAGAAAAGAAGAGTATTGCTAAGCTATAGTGTGTAAAAGAGAACAATCAGGATGGTGAATCATACTTAGGTCCGTATTATATGAGGATCAGTTGAAGGAACTAGACATGTTTACCTTAGAGGAAAAATCAAGTCTCAGAAGGGACATTATAGCTGCCTTCAAGTATTTGAAGGACTGTCATGTGGAGGTGGGGAGGGACAACTAAATTTGTTTCATTTGGCCCCAGAGAATAGAATCAAGAACAACGTGAAACTTGCAAAGAGGCCAATTTAGGCTTAATGCCAGGAAAAAAAAAAAAAAAAACAACTTCTTAACAATCTGAGCTGCCCAAAAGTGGGATGAGCTGCCTTGAGAGGTGATCCCCCCTCCTTGGAGGTCTTCCAAATGGATGCTGCAGGACCATTTGTTGAGTATGTTTTATAGGGGATTCCTTCATGTGTGGGCTGGATGAAATGGATACTGAGGTTCTTTGTAAATCTCAGATTCTGTGATTCTGTGATTGTTTTTTATCAAGATGGATTTTTGTTTCCAGAGATGCTTGGAGTTATTGAAAACTTTGTGCAATTTCCCTAAAGCAATTCAGCTCTCTTCCTTCCTTCCTCCTAATTCAATTGGAATGCCAAGTAATCACCCCTTTGCAGTGTCTGTTCCCTATATATTTATTGACGGGCCAGGTCTATGGTCTAGCCATCTAACTGCATATTACAGCCTGGACAAAAACCATTGTTCGTCCACTTTTTTTCCCTGGGTGGACAGTTACTCTGGACTCCTTGAATGACTATGGATCTTTTTTGGAGGCTCCTCAGTGTTCCAGGACTTGGTGCAACTGGCACAAATAGGAGGGTCAGGAGACTGTCTCAGCATTTATAAGGAATTCCACTTTAGCTTCTGCATTAGACATGCTCTACAACAGAGGCGAACTCCTTGAATGAGCACACATCACCCTATTTATGCTTCACTAACCAACACACAAGAGGAGATGGTCAAATTTTCAGAGTGAGCATTTATATCTCAGAAATCAACAAATGCTACAAATCCAGACTTGTTTTATTATTTCATTGATTGTCCAGACTTAATAAAGTGTTGGAGAAAATGTTAACAAGGCAGATAAAACTTTAAAATTTGCCATACAGATTTCTTTTTCCCCAGAAAGCCAGTTACTAAACATTTCCCAGCATACCACTGGTTTCTTTTGTTATCAATAATCAGAAAATCATTGAATAAAGTTTCCTCTACTGCTATATCCCTCAAGGAATCTTTTATGATATGGAGACATCTTAAAGGAGGAGAACCTTTAAGTCTGTGGATGAACAAAAATTTCAGGTCATAATAGAGCACATCATTATGCTGTAACCAGCTTTTGTGATTAAAAAAAAAAACAGTCAGACTAGCCAAACGGGCTGTTTGGCAACCATGCCCACAAAAATAATGTCAGTCCCCAGCACCATAACTAGTTAATTTTTTGCCAAAGGCAAGAATATAAAATTATGCACCCCCATGCTATTGCTCTGCATCCTTAGAAGTGTAGGTACACATGTACCTTATCTTTTTATTTCTTTACTCTTTCTTTTTTGCACATTTGTGGCAAATGTCTCTTTTGCACCACCCCTCTTATGGCTCTGCCAATTCTTATCCCTCTGCCTTGCTCAGGCTGTTTGCTGAGCCTGGAGGGGCTATTCACCTACTCCTTCCCTCCTCCCAACTCCCTAATCTATCTAAATTGTATCCATTGTATAATGGCAAGGTCTTTGATAGAACAAAGACTTAAATTCAAGTCCTGACTTATACTTAGGCTCAGGATGAAGAGAACCTTTTAGATAAGTCCTCAGTAAAACTCCAATGAAACTGACTTTGGAGTGGTATGGTTTGGACAAGAAGCAAGGAGGACATAACTCTGGGAATGGGTAAACAACCTGGGGCCTAGAGTCAAAGCCTGACTGTTGTCTGGTTTTATACCACCTGTCAAGCTAAGAATAGCTTTTACATTTTTAAATGAAATTTTATTGTATTTTAAAATGTAAAAAAACATTTTTAGCTGCTGGCTGTATAAAAGGTAGGCAAGACTTGGCTCTGGCCCATAGGTTACAGACCTCCAGTCTAGTCTAACCTTATTAGTTTATAGATGAGGAGATTAAATGACTTGCCCAGGGTCACTTGAGTGGTATTTAGCAGATGTGGGTATCCAACTCTATTCCTCTGATTCTAAATCCAGAGAGCTTTCCACCACAACATAGTAATTACTAGCTGTATGTCCCTGGGCTATTCACTTAACCTGTCTGCATTTCAATTTCTTCATCTGTAAAATGAAGATAATATTTGCACTCTCTATCTTGCAGTGTATTTTTGTGAAGTTTTTGTTTGTTTTGTTTTGTTTTATTGGATATATGATTTTATTGGTAGAGAAAGCTCTTGGTGAAGAACTACCATTACCCGGGCAAATTGGTGGATATAGTGTTGGGCCTGAAGTCAGGAAGACTTGTGTTCAAATCTGGCCTCAGATACTTACTAGCTGGGTGACCCTGGGCAAGTCACTTAACTCTGTTTTCCTCAATTCCTCATCTGGAAAATGAGCTGCCAAAGGAAACAGCAAACCACTCCAGTATCTTTGTCAAGAAAACCCCAAATGGGGTCATGAAGAGTCAGACACGACTCAATAATAACAACCACAGCTTATAAAGTCTTACACTTTATAGTTTCCTGGGCCTCTAAGAAGTTAAGTGACTTGCCAAAGTTCACCTAGCCAATATATGTCAGAGGAAGGACTATGACCCAGGCCATCGTGGGAATTACGGTTAATTCCCACCTTGCCTCTCTGTCACAGGCTTACTATAAGTAAAGTATTTGTAAACCTTAAAGCACTATTACCTAAGTAGCTATTACCTAGCCATTCCTAGAGATTAACTAAAATGCCACTTCTATGAAGCCTTCCCTGATTACTCTGAGATGCAGTGATCCTATCTCTGTATCTGTCTGTCTCTCTGTCTCCCCCTCTCTCCCTCTTTGTCTCTGCCTCTGTCTCTCCTCTGTCTCTGTGTGTATGTGTGTGTGTGTGTGTGTGTGTGTGTGTGTGTCTCTTTCTTACGAACTCCTATTATATTTATGTTGGCCCCACACACTCAGAACATAATTCCTATTTGTGACACAATTTCTAATTGTGTCATGTATGTTAATCTTGTCTCACTGTAAGGTCCATGAGAGAAGAGACTGTGCTTTATCTTGTCCTTTT
The DNA here is from genome assembly GCF_900497805.2 of Vombatus ursinus. NCBI lineage: Eukaryota > Metazoa > Chordata > Mammalia > Diprotodontia > Vombatidae > Vombatus > Vombatus ursinus. The sequence continues at coordinate 8,125,228 of NW_020954594.1, forward strand.
ATATCTATGACAATGCCTAGTATATTTCTGATAGAAATTTTTTTAAAATGAACTACACATTTCTTAAATGGGGCATACTGAACATAATTTAACCTTTCTTTGAAGACTCAGGATAATGAACTTCAATTATTATACTCTACTAAATGCAACAGTGCCCTGAAGGGCAACTGAGATGTGTACAATTGTCTGCCTCACTATTAAGTGGTCTCTAGATGACTGATATTTTGAATTATTATAACCACTTTTATAATCTTCCTTCCTTGTTATCTGTCACTTCTCACTGGTGTCAAAACACCTGCCATCCTGTAATACCTCTCCACCCTCATAATATTATGTTTCTAATCTGATGCAGGTGGGGAAATAAGATAAAGAAGCTAGTTAAAATCATGTGTAAGATAAATGTAAATGTATTCAGATGAGACATGAGTAACTTCCCTACAGAATAAAGTTCCTGGGCTTTGTCACCTGTTTAGGCCACTCAGAAACTCTGCCCTTTTTTCCTGGTTCCCAGATGGCTGAAGTTACTAGAAGCCTGACTACAAGATAAATGGTGCCTTTCTGTATTCTACATATACAAATATTACAAGAAGTGATACATCATCAGTAAAGCATACTCACTGAATTTTTCCCCCATAGTGGTGATAGATATGCTTTGATCTATCCATCCTCTCACCTAGATAGTACCTCTACAACCAGCAGGATGCATTCATATTACAGCTGTCTTAAAGAGAGGGTTTAGTCTATGGTCATAGAACAAAGAAAAGCTAAGTGACCCTTGGAGGAAAGGAATCCATGGTTTGGTTCTTATTCTATAACATCTCCTTTAACAACTGAGCTAACCAGCTGCTACCTCCATACAGTGTCATTATTGCTGGGAATGAGAATTAAAAGGATTTTATTATCCATTCTCTTCATAAAGACTAGGATCACATATTTCCAGAATGTCAGAGTGGGAAGGGTCCTTCGAGATCATCTACTTCAGTATTCTCATTTTTCAGGTAAGGAAATTAAAACCTTGAGAGTTTAAATAATTCTGGTAAGGTCGTATAGCTACTAAGTAGCAAATTTGAATAAAAAGAGATATTTAAATTTGACTTTAATATAAGTCTAATTGCCCTACAGAATTGTATGTATATGCATGAATGGGTACTGGATAGGCATCAGGCAGAAACGTCAGGATCTTGATACTGGTGACTCCCAGGGCCCAATGACCTCTAATATATCTAAAAGATTAGGGAAAGACTCAAGAGGTGATTCCTAGCATGAAGCTGTCATTGACTCATCACAGAGTCATTATTGTCAGACTTTTTGGTGTTCTCTGAGCCTAAAAACTCAGGCAGCTTACAGCACAACCCAATGCATAAGACTTTCTCATGAATACACCACAGGAGGAAATAAAAACAAAAATAGGTAGGGAAAGTCAGCATGGTAACCAGTCTTGCCAGAGCCATACTGCTAAACCATGAGGAGATCTTACTGCTTTCCTCCTGCTCACCTTCCTTCAAACACACTTAGCTCTATAGCAACAGTAGAAAGACCAGTTTAAGAACGGTAGTAAAAAGATAGGCTGTCCCTGATTTTATCTGTTGCCCAAAGAAAGCCTCTAAGTGGAGGAGACACTGATGTTCTCATTAAGCATTTGCACCCTGGCCCCTTCTTACCTTTCTAGCCTTATTTCATCTTAATTTGCCCCTGCCCCATATACTCTATGGTCCAACAAAACTGGCCTTTTTACTGTTTCTCCACACATGACACTCATCTCTGTACCTTTGCTCTGACACATGCATAGAATGTATTTCTTCCTCACCTCTGTCTCTTGGGATTCCTGGCTTCCTTCAAGACTTACCTCAACCCCCATCTACTTCCAGAGGCCTTTCTGGATCCCTCTATTTGCCAGTGTCATCTCAGTCACACTTCAGGTTACCTTTTAATCTATTACACAC